>NC_136498.1:121598381-121623381 GCF_053919585.1 Euprymna scolopes | reverse complement strand
AAGAAGCAAAAAAATTTATTTTCGTTTCAAATATATATTTTTTGTTTTGTTCAAAGTTATTTTGTTTTTGTTTTTTTTTGTTTTTATTTCAAAGAAAATTTCGAGAAAAGTTGTTTTTTTTAAGTTCGATTGTTAAAACTTTTTCCTTTTTTTTTTGTCAAAGAAAATTTCAAAAAAAACGTTTGTGCACCTCCAGCCACATCCGTCATTTACAAAGCCTCTTTTTGCATTGATGTATCTAACGTCATATGTAATGCAATTCTTTTTTGGATCTGATTAATTTCTTATTTTGACAAAAAAAAAACAGTTACTTCTTCGGGCGTCTACCATTGTTTGTCTAGCATTAACAAATTCATATTACTGTTAGTCTCCATGTTTTCCATGTAACATCTAATTTTATTTATTTATTTTTCTCTTCCAATGTTTATCCGAAAGTCGTCTGCTCGTTGCCGCGCATTGTGATTGACTGATCGGCGTATGACGTCAGATTGCAGCCAAACCCGAGTAGTTGACGTTATGTTCCGGGCAAAACCGAGCGGACGCTTAGATACGTCCATTTCAAAATCTGCACAAGTTTCCAGCTTCGTGAATCAATTTCGCACAACGTTTCTCAACCTTTTTGTCCTTGTGTAACCCTTAAAATAACTTATATGTTTCAAGGAGACTTTGCATTAAAAACACAATTATATGTATACTTTTTATTCTTTTTATCCCAAGCAAGGGGTATCGCCACTTGTTCGGGGTAATTATTGTGGTCAGTGGGGGTGGCCAGGTATTTAAAGACACGGACCGACGACCTAGCTGTGCCAAGTTCGATTCCAGTGCATTCCACAAAAATCACTATAAAAAATGTTAGAGAGGAGTCACCACTTATCAAGGCCCGAGGGTCACTCGAGGATAAGGGTTAATGAGTGTACGATGGTCATCGGAACAACAGTGTAGTAATTGTTAGTGATGGATATTGTGTTGACTTTGATTTTTTAGAGGTCCATCTCATCAAGAACTTGTTAACATTGGGCTTTAAGGACAACCATATTGTAATCAGCTGGAAAGCAAGACAGCGAAACAGATTTAAATGGCCGGCCAATTCTAAGAAAGATGTTTTGTTCATGGAATTCGAGTTTAGATTTAGGCACATATAGAGAGTGGAGGAAATTGTTAATAGTGGTTATAGCAGATGGGTGCTTGTTGTGAAAGTTTGGTAAATAGGGGCCATAAATTGAAGCTCAGTCGAGCACTTGCCATAAAATTGGAGCAAGGCAGGCTCGCAAAGTTTCTTCTGTGGAAAAGAGGTTGCAGGGAAGGAAAACATGTCATTACTTACTAGGTTTCGAATCCGGTTTTGAACTTTGTCAAGGCAGGATAGGTGCTTCTGCGCAGATGTGGCAATAGTATTTTATTTTAGGTCCTTATACAGGTAAAGGATGGCGCCGAGAATTAGAGATCTTCTGGGGCAGTAGAATGATGCAACCACTTTTCCAGCGATATTGGCAACAGATTTGGTGTAAATCTTCCATTTCAGGCCAGGAATGAAGGTCAGACCTAGAAGCTTGTCAAAGCTGGGAGTCTATGAGACTAGAGTAATTCATATCAATTGGGGCAAAGTGGGGATTAGAGTATTGCTGGTGAAAAGGTAGAAGCTTTGCTTTGGATGCATTAAAATTAACCAGTCACCCCTTTGTTCCATTGCACTCCGTGATCAAAGTCTGAGATGAGAGACTCGGAGATATCTTGATCGTTGTTGACTTTCGAAGTGCTGCCATAAATCATAGTATCATCTACATATATGTATCATCTACATATATGTATCATCTACATATATGTCGAAAAATGAGTTTTAAATGGACTTGGTAGATCATTGATTAAGATAAGGAAGCTGGGTTCAGCATGGATTCTTGAGACACCCCCGCGTTGATATTTTGAGTTTCGGAATTCTAATCATCAACGAATACTTGTAAAACTTGTCGGTGAAAAAGATTCGATAGTTAAGAAGACGTTTCTAGCTATCCATACTGGAATCTAGTGAAGTAGACCTTCATACCAAACCTTATCAAACGCTTTTGATAGGTCAAGAGCTATTGCTCACGAGAAGAAACCCCTGCCAATAGATTCACTGATCTTATGTAAAATTACAGTCAGTACATCAGCTGTAGACCATATTTCTTGTCACTGAGTAAGTTGTTTTTGCTGAGGTGGTTAACAATTTCTCTATTTAACACGAATTCAAGCAATTTACTCACGACACACAAGACTAATTTGGCTATACTGAGAGGAAGAATAACGATCTCCAGTAGTTTTTAATACTAAGCAAACTGATGTTTTTCAATGTGTCGAGAAACATTTTTCTTTTGGAGATCGATTGAACAGCTTTGCAAGAATCGATGCTGGTTCCGATGGCAGCTTTTGGAGTACTATAACTGTAATATTATCACGAACAGCTGTGTTGCTGGCATCAATGTTCTTGATGAATTCCGTAACACCACGAGAAGATATGTAGCTGTCACTTAGATTATTTTCGGTCTTTACTTCAGATGTTTACAACCTGCACGTGGTCCCTCACGTAAGTACCCGACGTCTTTGTAGAAAAAATTCTGAATAGAAAAATATCGGTGAAACCAATACCAACAACAGAATCTTCTGTATCATACGATATTATGATAATTGTTGTCAATATATATATATATATATATATATATATATATACACACAGGGTGGCCGAAAAGTCCCAGGACACTATACACATGGCTTATAAGCTTTGACATCCAAGTCCTTTTTCATATGATCCATAATGGTAGCCCTTGGTATTCCAAGTTCAGCAGAACGTTTTATGGTGGATTTCTTGGGAGACTGTTGCAGGGATTCTTGAACACCAGCACACGTTTCCTTTCGTGTTTCAGGCCTGCCACTTCTTGCCTGATCCAGAACGCTACCTGTTTCAAAAACTTTCTTCTCCCACAGATACAGATTACTTCTTGATGGCGCGGGCTTTCCAAATCTTTCTGTGAAAGCACTTCGAACATCTTTTCGGCCAGTGTCCTGGGACTTTTCGGCCACCCTGTATATATATATATATATATATATATATATATATATATATATATATATATATATATATATATATATATATATATATATATATATATATATATATATATATATATATATATATATATATATATATATATATATATATATATATATATATTTAGGCAGAATTTCATTATTCGCGCATATTTTATTGAAGAGGATCTTCGTTCTTCTTTTTTATTGGGAAGACGTCTCACAGGACATCAGAACACCTCCAGTGCTATTTGCAAACACCTCGAACAAGAACATAACATAATAAAAATCACCTCGAAACAATACAAAGAACATTTAAAAAATAACACTAACATATTAAAAACTTGCAATAATTACCAACGATTAACAATGATAGAAGCATTAATAATAAAAAGTAAAAACCCAACCATTAATAAAATAAACTTTGACAACAGCAGCCGAATTCGAAAGAAAGATCATAAAAAGAAGAACGAAGATCCTCTTCAATAAAATATGCGCGAATATATATATATATATATATATATATATATATATATATATATATATATATATATATATATATATATATATATTGTATAAAATTGTGAAAACACCTCTCAAATTTCTTCAGATATTTAAGTATATCTCTTCATGGGACAAGATTAACAAATCGACACTTTGGCACAGTAAAAAGTAGTCTGTGCGCAGCTTATATAACAGAGTTAACTAAGTTAATTTATTCTTTTCATCAAAATAACTCAAGATATAACCATTTAAATCCAATCTATTGCAAGTTCAAATTTTGTGTGATTAGATTGAGATACATGTCTGTTGTGAGACAGAAACTTACCTGCATTATAGACTCTTCCAGTACTATATTACGATGTGACATAACACTCTCGTAATACCATAGAATCAGTAGGAGTACTAGTAGTGCGGAGCGCGGACGACTACTCATAATAGACACCACCGAATATTAAGCTCCGCGTACCATTATCCTATCCTTGTAACCTTTTAGTTAATATATTTTTTATACCTAATCCATGTTTCCTTCCGTGGTCCCAAACTTGGGTCCACACCAGTGACGACAGAAGGATTCGAAAAATGCACTCACGCCGAATCTTAATGCTTGACCAGTCCATATCAATGGCGACAGAAAGATTCGACAAATCTATTGAGAATTTCGTCCTCACCAGATCAGTAACGATACGGTACAATCACGTTGACACACCGGTTCTCGCCAGATCACCGAAGTTAAGCAACGTTGAACCTGGCCAGTACCAGATGGGTGACCATATGAGAAGGCTATGCGCTGTGTGTATCTTCTGGGAAGTTTGGGCGTGGGGTCAGCACCCTCACCCTGTAAAACGAACTCCTCACTACAAAAGCATCTACAAAATTGTAGATGGCCTATGCCCCTCCAGGGGTTCAAGGCTGTGTGTCGGACATCAGTAATGACAGAAGACCCGTTTAATCACACAGTAGTGCTGGACGAGAAATTAAGCCGTCATTACTACATCAACGATTATATATGCTGGTTACCAAAATCACTGAATAACTAGCAACGACGGTATATTGAAAAAAATATTTGAAGTCTGTCTAAAAACGGTTAGCATAGAATAGAACGATTGCTCATACGAAAAAAAAAACAGTTGTTCACAAAACAAACTCTTCAACTCAAAAGCGAAGTTAAATTGCAACAAAGTTTTGCGTATAAATAATCCCACCTCAAATTTACTGAGGCAAGTTCTTTACTGTAAAAAAAAAATGTCCGTCTTCGATAAACTCATTTCACGGCAAGCGGAGTTCAAGAAAACCGTCTCGCCCCATAAGAAATATTTCTGCCCTAGTGATAAGATCCTTTTCAAGGCAAACACAACATTACATTCTGGTATGACACTGTAAGGTGAACCCGTCAACGGCATCAATATGACACTATATGGGTGTGCCTGGGGAGGGTTAAATTTGGGTCGTGAAACGTCCTGAGAACGACAACCAATGTAGTAATATACCTGTGTCGGAAGGGTGTTGTTACCTGGTCGTCATTGGGATTCTTCTGCACCACCGGTTTTCCAAACGATCGTTTGCCGGGGAAGAGCCACTTGCTTCGTCATGCAAACGACTCCAGGCCCCGCCGGTTTTAACAAACGGTATCCTAGAAAACAATAAAACATACCTCAGCCTGTTGGGTTTCTTCCTCTTTGTTGTTGTTCATTTCTAGTCGTAATGGCAACGGTTTCTTGGAGAGGGGAGTTTCTTAGCTTTTCAACCAGCCTCCGTCTGTAATTCGTCCAGGGACCGAAAAACACCCACAAACGCCATATGAACCAGCCCAGGAAATGACGTTTTAATTAATCGGTGGAATCACTACAAAATACCTGTGAAGAGTCGGTCGACGTAATATTCGATCACTTCGATCTCTACACGCCCCAAGTCTCTCCGAAAGTGCGACGCTCAGGAAGGAAAAGGAAATTTACACAACTACTCGACGTAAATATCAAGAGGAAGAAATATTAACTTTTTTTTTTTATTCATTTTTTTTAAAAGAAGACTTCGAAGGTGGTTGTTGTGAGACGAAAACTCATCTGCATCCAGTACTTTATTACGAGATGAGATAACCTTCTCAGGGAGCTGTATCGTAATACCATGGAATTAGCAGAAGTACTAGTAGTACGTAGCACATACGATTACTCATAATGGACACCACGGAATAGTAAGATTCGCGTATCCTTATCCTATCCTTGTAACCTTTTTGATTAATATACACGGTGGTCGCTAGAAAAGCGGGCAATTTGAAGGTCAGCTTAGATCATGAATAAAATTCGTGATTGCTATTTTTTGATTGGTTCTTTTGTTGGTTTTCTACGTTAAGACGTGACAGTGAAGTGCGCGGACGACATTATGAATATCTATGAATATAATATAACATTTGTCTTTGAAAAACTTTGTAAAAATTATTCTTTGTAAAAGGAAATCGTTTTTTGACAAATTTCCCGCTTTTCTAGCGACCCCCCTGTATTTTACTCACACCTAAGATTTTTTTCCGTGTATTCCTTCCGTGGTCCTAACCTGGGGTCCATATCAACGTTGTACGAATAAAAAAAATAATTTAAATTAAATAAAAAAAATAATTTAAATTAAATAAAAAAATAATTTAAATTAAATTAAAAAATGATTTAAATTAAATAAAAATGAATTAAAATAAAATAAATAAAATAATTTAAATTAAATAAAAATAATAATTTAAATTAAATAAAAAAAAATAATTGAATTAAAATAAATAAAATAATAACTACTCATATTTATACTTTATATTTTGCGTGAATTTTTTTGATGACCCAAATCATTATTCGTTACAATTCAGAAAGTTTTAAAGAAAAAGTCTTACAACGATTTGTTTGAAAGAATATTGTATTGTTTAATATATGAGGTGGTATGATATGGCCCTCACTTGAAACCACACCAAAGACCATAACCGTAGCCGGAAACTTTGTTTCATAACTCTTGGTACATCCCTGTCATTCGTAGCAATCCAGCGATGCATTTTGAGGGTGCTGGCAATGGTCCTGTCCTCATAACTTGGATCGATAGAGAGCATTAGTTGTACAGCGTCTCATCTCCGATCTCGCTCGTTGAACAGTGTGTCACTTTCAGACATGATAGAAGGCTCTTATCACTTTTTGGGATTTGTACACAACTGGCCAACTAATAGATAGTCTGCAACAACAAAAAAAGGAGAAACCCAGTTTTCCTCAAACGGAAATGGAATCATGTCGTCTTTTCTAGGGCGATAATTCTATCGTTCTACCCTGTAACACAAGAAAGCTTACGACAAGATCCCTTAACTATTGATAATCGAATGCTTGAGAATGTAAAAATATCAGATTGGACATGGTAAAAGAATGCAACGAAGAACATACTGTTCATTATACACATGATGCCACTTAACAACATATCAGAGAATGTTAAGCCGAATACGCGTTTACTGATATACGAACCAATAAACTACCTCATGTATATAGAAGATTAGGAATTATTTACAGAAAGCAAAAAGGAACTGGAATTCTTAACCCAACTAGATTCTTCAGTCAGGACAATCAGATATGAGGACACTAGACGAACATGAAAACTACATTTTTTTTAAGTTCTGAAAGTAGACACTATCAAAGCAGCAGAAATGAAAGAGAAAATGAAAAAGGATACATCAGAAGAACAAAAAAAAAACTCGTGGAAACTAAATTATATAATAAGAACCTGATAAAAGGTATACACACAGAAGCAGTACCACTAGTAAAATACATTGGAACCGTTCATAGGCTGAACGAAAGAAGAATTGAGGAATCTCGATCAGAAAACTAGGAAACTTATGATCATGCACAATGCATTGTACCCAAAGGATGATGCTGGCCGACTCTACGTGAAAGGAAAAAAAAAAACAGAAGAATGAAACTGGTTAGTATAGAATGTTAATGACACAAAAAGAGTTTTTAAAAATACATAACGCAGAATACAGAAAAAAAAACAATTACTATAGCAAGAGACACTGAAAAAATGAAAAAGATGGAGAACAAAGAGACATGAGATGGTCCATTAGGATGGGAAAGGATGAGACACGAAAACACTTGGACATGGCTGCGAAAAAAGACACCTAAACAGAGAAACTGAATCGCACAAGATAACGCGATTAGAACCAACCATATCAAAGCAAAGATCGACAGGATACAAGAAAACAGCCAATGCAGACTCTGTGGACAAGAGACGAAATATTAAGGAAAAATATTTGAATATGGAGACTAATACACATCAATTACAGATGCTAGCCGGACATGTAAAAACTGCTACAGAAACATCACATGGGTTGAAAAAAAAAATGAAACTATAATTGTAAGTTAACCTCCACCTCCAAAAAAGTGCCGATATCAACTGGCACTACGCCAAATAGGTCAAGGAAAGTAAAGGAGGATAGAAAGATCAAGGAGAGAAAGCACTAACTAGACCTCCGCTGAATTAGTGCAAAGAGAACTGGGACCTTGGGGGTCTTATTGCCACCCAAACTCCAGTGAAAACCAATGGTCGCTGCCAATGAGAAATCAATGGTAAACGGTTGTTGCGATAAAGCAAATTAATTTGCAAATGTTAGCAAAAGGTGTTGGTAATTATGGGGAGGCTTGTTTTCGATTAGACTCCAGTGAGCAGCACATGCTGTTCTCAAAGAAAAATGTTTGATGTTGGCCTGTGTGAAAACTCCTAGTGAGTAAAAAATAAAAAATAAAAAAATAAAAAAAAATAAAAAAAAATAATAATGATAATAATGTAATAGTATATCTAGCAAGATAATCTGGATCCTTCATAAATACTATTAATATCATATTAAATGTTTTTAGAGACTTATGCGCAAATATAACTTCTTTGCAATCATTTGCGCATGTTTGTACGCGAATACGTTTCGTCGTTGGCGCTTGTAAGCGAACAAAAAATGGCTAAACTTCCGGACAACACCGTTGAACGCCCCCGGCGAAATAATAATAAAAAAAGACAAAAAAAAAATTGATGGAATATTGATATAATATTATTCTTTCATCATTCTTTATGGCTTAAACGATATCCCCGTCTGATTTTAGCCGACCAAACTATAAAGAGATGGGAAATGCCAACCATTCTAAGTGTTTGGAATAATCATGTCCAGTTCTATCCCGCCTTTTCTTCCATCCTCCCGCCAAAACATATTTTCATATTGCAATATTATTCGCTTGTTATTCTAACAATTTTGTCGTGATTACATTTTTCTTCCGTTCTGTACTATTTTTTTGTTTTTTGTTTATATATATATGTGTGTGTGTGTGTTATTGCTTTTATGTTTTTCCTTTGCAAACAGCGTAGAGATATAACTACCTCGGTGATATAATCAGACGAATGGTCAAGCAAATATCGTCTTGACCACGTACGATGTGTTCAACTCGTTATTACCCGATGACCGCCCATCTTCACTCAGCATAAAACTACAACAAAGTCCTTAACTTTCACTTTACGATATTTTTACAAGATTTCTGGAACGATGTGTTAATTACATTTTGTTTTATCATCCTGATTGTCTTTGCAAGATTGTTCGAACCTCGGCCTTAGTATTCTTATAGCTCCGTTGCAAGAGACTTAATTTCCCATGCATTACTTCCTCCATAGGAGCTGAACTTGGCTTATTGTCGGTTGTCTGAAACGCTCCTAGCAGAAAAAAGACAATCTCGTTTAGGGCTATTTTTTTTAATAGCTAGCACAAATGCTCCCGTTGGCCGAAACTTTCGGTTTTGTGTCGCATTTTTCTGCATATGTAAAAATATCATTCATTTCTGTTGCATATTGCTGGTTGGTTGGTTGGTTGGTTGGTTGGTTGGTTTTGTTTTACGCCATATCAACCCTTTTACGGTCATTTAATGCCGAATTCAATGATATTGAAGAAAATATTTTTAATAGAATATGTTTTTTTTTCAAGTCGGTTTTTATTTAACCCATAGTTGAGACCCTAACAGGTACTACCACTCCGGGCCAGAGTGGACCTGGGAGCAATGACAATTAAAGGGTGGCTTCACACTCCATAAAGCCCGCAAGCTGGGGCCTCACCACTGGATATAGTTTAAGGTTATATCTAGGACCTACATATTGCTGGAAAAAGGCAACGAAATAGCTGTAAAACAGATCAGACCAAAGTTAATTTATTCAACAATATACGTGACCAAAGGACGAATTGACATATTTATTATACAATATATATATATATATATATATATATATATATATATATATATATATATATATATATAGCGGTTTCAAGGTAATAAGGGTTTTTGAAGCATAAAAGCGGTGTTATTTTTGTATTTAATACTAGCAGGCCCAACCGGCGTTGCTCAGAACCGTATAAAACAATGAGAAAAATTAAGTTGGCTTTGAACATATCTGTTATTCTTAGGAGAGAGGAATGTTTTATGTTAATATATTATTTGCTATCTCGAGCAAAAGAATACTTTACCTAATCTACGACGTGAATTATACAAATAATATATGAAATAATTTTAACTTACCTGGGTCATGTAATTAACACGAATATTAAATAATTTTACAATTCCTAGGTCAGATAATGAACAACACATATATTAAATAACTAGACTACCCGTGACCCGTTGGGTCAGTATGTTATATTAGCCATGGAATTAATGTATGAGCGTTACACTTGTGACGTAAAGAAAATAGTTTTGTGACATAACAGAAACATTTCTATGAAAGTATATTAAAATGAAAAAAAATATATATAAATAGATTTCATCACAAATTCCATATGATCCTATCCGTCTTTAAAAAAAAAAAAAGATAAAAAATAAAGAAACTTTGATATAGTAAACTGCTTCAGCCATTTCCGGGATGAGATGAGTATTGGCTGAAAAGAGCTTGATATGGATATCTAAAACGGTCTTAATTATCGGGCTTGAAACCGACGGTACTAAAGACTTATCTCATCTAACAACTTTCTGTACACAATATATATATATATATATATATATATATATATATATATATATATATATATATATATATATATATATATATATATGAAACAATTTAACGTGGTCTCGATAGGTATTGTATAACATATATGAACTAATTTCTTTTCCCGCCCAGGCCATCATAATTTTAAGAAAAATGAATTCATTGTTAGAAGATGAATCATTAGAATTTCCAAATAAATCCATAAATACATTGACATCGACTTGACTAGTGATTAGATAACGATTGCTTCAACAGAAAATTCCTCATTACTGTGTTTCTTTTTTTGACCACAGCCACCGTCGACATTATAATTTTAAGCAAAATTATATAATTTCTAGAAGAGAACTCAGCAGATTTTCCAAATAAATATGTTTTTCCCACAAGATTATGTGTTGAAATATTTAAATAACTTACTTTAAATACAGAAATTATATTTAAAGTTTTGGTTTTCTGTTCTTGTGTCCACTTTGTTCCCCATCTTTTTCATCAAAATGTGTAGGGTATTAGTTGTCTCACAGGCCATCATCAGTGATCGCTCACTGGCAGTAACCTGTGGTGTTCCCTGGAGACCAAGTGACAACAAGTCTCCCCAGATTTCCAGTGTTCTCCACCTCTTGACCACTTGTACAGATGATTGCATGTTATCGCAGCAACCGTTGTCACTGATTTCTCGTTGGCATCGGCCATTAGTGTTTCCTGTGGTTTGGGTGACAAAATGTCTCCCCAAGGTACCAGATTTGAACTGCACACTTCCAGTGGAGATTTGGTTAGTACTCTCCCACCTCGTTCTTTCCATCCTCCTTAACTCTTCACAACTAGTTGGAGTGGCGCCAGTCGATGTCATCTACACCAGTTTTTTTTTATTATTATTATTATTATTACTATTATGATTATGATAATAATAAGGGTGATTGTGCAGTATATTTTAAATATTATTTTCAAGTTAAATTAAATTTGGGGTTTGTATTACCGTACACATAGATTCGAAAAAGTGATCGAAAATCAAATATATACCAATAAAATGTTATCAAAGGAAAGATAAGTTACTCTTCTACCTATATGGAAAGGTTTTTAGTGGTTTTACTCGCTTTAAAACGTGTAATCGCTTCGAAAATCTTACAATGTTTATCGATATATATTTTATTTGTTATATATTTGTTTTTTGACAACTTTTTCGAATCTGTGTGTATAGTAAAACAACCCCGTCATGTAAATTAGTTACAGTTAATATGTTATAAAAACAAAAACTTAAAGTTTTAAATATATTTCAAAGAAATAAATTACGACCGGTGCTAAAATATTGAAAATTCACCGATCGTAAAAAAGAAAAAAAAAACTGCCGTAAAAAATGCTAACTTTAAAATATTTGGAAATACTCAGTGAAAAGTTTTATTTATATTAAAAGAACGGACCGAAAAATATTATATAAAATTGTTTGTTTTGCATTAAAAAAATAAAACATAAAATGAAACATTCGACTTTCTCCGATAGAAATTAAAGGTTCAAAAACTAGTTCACTTACTATATTTTGTTAGATTAAAATTATCCCAATGTGTAATTATAATAATTATTATCGAAATGGAGAATTGTTCTTTCTCTTTAGAACATACATGGACAATCGGTAACACATATTGGTAGCCATGGACAATCGGTAGACATATTTTTTGCCTCTCAGCATGACCACGTAGTTGAATACCGGAAGTTATCTATACTTACAAATTAATCAGGAAGTGACGTTACGCTGTCATGTGCCTCGGCCTCGTTAGCTACGACAATTTTCGCTATAAATCACCGTTGGTGCATAAATATTATTTCCTGAAAGTTTCAGTATTATGTGACGAGTAGTTTAAGAGTTTACCTGTTAGATATTTACACACACAAATGCGTCTACTGTTTTATTTATAGAGATTTTATTTATTTCTTATATTTAAAGCGGTCCTCCGCTCTTGGTCACACAAAGTATCGAAAAGTATTGTGAGCAAGAGCGGAGGGATGCTTGAAATATAAAAAATAAAATATTAAATACAAAAAAACATCGTTTTCATGCTTCAAAAACACCTCAGAACCTTGAAATCACTGTTCTAGAAGCATATGTGGACTTTTAACATTATATATATCTATATATGTATCTATGTATGTATATATATATATATATATATATATATATATATATGTGTGTGTGTGTGTGTGTGTATGTATGTATGTGCGTGTGTGTGTAATAGTATATGTTTTATTCTATTTGTTTTTAATTATCATACTTATGGGCGAACGCATATATTTTTTCATAAGTGTCTTACACGTGTTTCGTTGCAGTGATGGGAGATATGGTCCATTGCTCCATCAAATAACTCATCAGAGGCAAATAAATATTATTGGAAATTGCACCACTAAGACTAAACAATAACGATGGAGTAAATCCAAGGTAAATAAAACGGAAATCCGGAAAACTGAAAAAGCTGGAAAAACTATATATATATATATATATATATATATATATATATATATATATATATATATATATATATAGCAAGTTATAAAATATATTTTGGGAATACCAGGCGCTGTATTTGGGAGGATATTGACATTCTACCTACGTATTGAGCATGTTGGAGTAAATACTTAAAGTTTACGCATAAATTTATACTTTCGTATATTAGTTTATGTGGTTAAATGAAGTAGTTATATATATATATATATATATATATATATATATATATATATATATATATATATAGTATTATTTCGTTTAATCACATAAATTAATATACGAGATATAATTTTATGCGTAAATTTTTCAGTACTTACTTCAACAGTGCTCAATACATAGGTAGAACTAGGTTGTAAGCTTCTTTGGGTTTTTTTTATTACATTTTCACCCCAAACAAGGCATATTGCCACTTTGTTGTAGGGGGCTACTATCAGTGACATGGACATCAGGGGTACTGTGTAGGGAGTTGGACAGCAAGATGTCGGTTCACGTTGCACTTAAACTTCTGCATGTCAGTATACTTGGGGAAGCAGGGATCCGGCAGCGAATTCCAAAGTCTAGTTGTCCTGGGGAAGAAACTACTGGAGTAGAAGGCTCTCTTACATCTAGGGATCTCTACTGTGAAGGGGTGGGATTTAGCTGCTTGTCGGGTTTGTCTGGGATATTTACGTCGAGGGGGCACAAGTGCTTGCGGTTCCTCAGAGCATTCACCGTTAAAGTACTTGTAGAAAAGGCAGAGCGATGCAACATTTTGTCGATGGGACAGAGGCTGAAGTTTAAATGACAGTTCAGGACCTATCAGATTAGCGACTCTCTTTTGAACCTTGTCTAGGAGCGAGAGACGAGTGGTAGCTGCACCAGCCCAAATATGACAACAATACTCCATACGAATGGTGGCCTTATCGAGGGATAGGATACTTTCAGGTGTTGATAGCTTTCTAGCACGGTTATGAAAATATAAGTAAAACAAAAACACACACTTTGGGCAATCTCACTATAAATATATTTCAAGTCCTAGAAAATGATAATTTGAATCTTTGTTATTTCCCTTGTTTTCCTTCTTTTTCTAATGGATAAAAATACCGTTGTAAAATTATAAGCCTATCCAAACTAATTCTCCTCATTTGAACATGCCCGAGAAGGTTTAAACAAATTTATAATAAGATTGGACTAAGTTTGTTTTGTTTTTTTTCTTTTAACTCAGACATCTATAGATGTGTGTGTGTGTGTGCGTGTGTGTGTGTGCGAGAGAGAGAGAGAGAAAGAGAGAGAGAGAGAGTGTGTGTGTGTGTGTGTGTGTGTGTGTGTGTGTGTGTGTGTGTGTGTGTGTGTGTGTGTGTGTGTGTGTGTGTGTGATTTTTTTTTTTTTCGTTTTTTTAAGTGTTTTGTAAAATTGTCGTCGACTATAATGCCCGACCCCTGGCTTAAACTGACATCTCATATTCTAATTTTCAAAATGTTGGCACATTTTCAAAAATTGTAGCGATTGTGGGGAAATTTATATATTTATCTTTTAGTCTCATCTTTATGTTTTAATCTTTTATTTTTAATCATTTATCCGGACAATTTGATGGACTAAGATCATTAAATGACAATCAATTGTCGAAATGGCGGGAATAAAACACAAACAGCTAATGTGCATTAACATTTGTGTGGATGTTTGAAATGATGACAAATGACACATAAATACATACACACTTACATGCATACATATATATATATATATATATATATATATATATATATATATATATATATATATATATATAGACAGAGAGAGAGAGAAATATATATATATATATATATATATATATATATATATATATATATAGATAGATAGATAGATAGATAGATAGATAGATAGATATTAGTGGTCTTACAAAGCCACAGCGGAGACAACCAAACAAAAAAACCCTAAGCAAAGTTCATCCCAAAATGACTTAATCGACAATACAGTGCATTCTACATTGCACTGTAGAGAACCTACTGTCGATTATATAAAGTTATTTTTAGATATAATTATTATATAGAAATTCAATTAAAGTTAAAAATCCAAAAGTCAGGTATCATGATCTAGTTGTGCTATAAACAGAAACACGCCTCTGTCATATCAAAGAACCTACTGTTGATTTAATATGCTTGGCCTTACTGCTTGTGCGTTGTTAATGGCTTAAATTAGTTTTAAATGAAAAGACAATTCTCATTTTTCAATTGTGCTTTAAACTAAAACATTCATTTCAGAGGCACGCGCCTGTCATATCAAAGAACCTACTGTTGATTTTATATGTCAGGCCTTTCTGCTTGTGTGATAATAAAACTTCACAAATGCACTTGTAATGTTAGGTTGAGTAAGGTGTCGTCGTGCAGTTGACAAATTTTCGAAGTCCACATGTCTGGTCTTTTACGTCGAATTGCTTCACAGAGACGCTGGAGAGCATCTTGATAGTACTCCTTGATAGTACTCCTTTGTAACTGTTTCTCCTTCCAGTGCATGTTCATGATGGACAATTCCACAGATATCAAAGAGGATAGTCAGCATCACCTTGATTTTGCTTCGCTTCTGTCGCGGTTTTTCGGGCTTGGAGATTCAGGATGCTTCCGTTGTGACGAATATCATTTTGTTTCTGGATCGTACCTGTGCATCCATGCCTCAGTTCCAGTTATCACGACTTCTGGTTGTTTCCAAAATTGAAGATGCCACTGAAAGGATCCCGTTTTGAGAGTAGAGAAGAGATAATGAGGAACGCGACGACGGAGACAAACACAATTCCAAAAGAAAACGTCCAGAGGTGTTTCCAGCAGTGTGGGCTGTGTGCAAACATAAGGAGTGTACTTTGAAGGGGATAAGAGTACAAACCCCGTCAGGTATGTGAAATATTTTTTAGACAGGCCTCGTATATATATATATATATATATATATATATATATATATATATATATATATATATATATATATATATATATATGTATGTATATATTATAAGGTGAAATTAAAAGCCAAGAACAATGCGAGATTTTTTTTATATAGAGTAAAATTGTGAATCAAGGGAGATGACTATTCAAGCAAGGTTTTTTTTTGTTTTTTTTTATTATTATTTTAATTATTGTTTTTCTTATGTTTTAAACTCATATTATAAAAGCGGAGCTCAATTCCAGTCTATTGTTTAGTGTGGGAGTATTTTTTGAAATAATTAATAGTCATCTCCCTTGATTCACAAACGCAACAAGTATTTCAAACACCTACTGATTTATTTTAACGTTCTCCTAACGTCATTTTTTGTTCTATATTTCGCGGTATCACGTGGCAAACTCTGCGGCTGCTTTTCCAATTTTGAACACTCTTCCGCTGTCTTCTCTTGAAAAAGGACTAATAGGTCTGAAATATATTGAGATTTATAACACCATTGAATACAACAGGAAAAAAAATGACTGTTGTTTAGAGTTAAAATTTGTGTGAAAAAGAAAAAACAAACAACAAAAAAAAGAAATTTCTTTCTTTTGTTTTCATTTAATTTTACTCTATATAAAAAAAATCTCGCATTGTTCTTGGCTTTTAATTTCACCTTATAATTTTCTTCAACAATGCTTCAAGCAAACTACAATCTACTTATGTATATATATATATATATATATATATATATATATATATATATATATGTATATATATATATATATATATATATATATATATATATATATATATATAGTAATAACATTTATTATTCATTATCTTCATTGTCTTTTTTTTTTCCTGTCTCTTTTCTCTTTTATCCCCACGATATTACCCCCCAATAAAATTTTGCTCGGTGGGGGAGCAAATAAATACCTACCCCCAATAAAATATTTTCCTAATCCTGATCTCAATTTTTTTTTTTTTTTTTCTAATCTGAATGTTTACAAAGTCGGTGTTGTCTTTTTACATTTACATTTGTATAATGTCGGCTTTTTTCTCCTCCTCTGACGAGAAGCAGTTAGCTTCGAAATGCCATGGCCTAAAGAGTTTTCTTCCCTATTCCTCTTTCTGTAACCTTTATTGACGATAATGTAATAAAGTTCCTATCTATCTTACATTACGTTTTATCTTCTTAACTTATTCTCTCTCTCTCTCTCTCTCTCTCTCTCTCTCTCTCTCTCTCTCTCTCTCTCTCTGTATATATATATATATATATATATATACTACGATAGAAAAATGCGAGCATGTGTGTATGTGTATATATATATATATATATATATATATATATATATTACGATAGAAAAATGCGAACATGAAAAGTAATATGGTTAGGCTTAACATGGAAAAGAAAAGGACAAGATATTCTAGTAAAAAAATATATATAAATAATTTATAACTTAAAATATTGCAGCATAAAGAATTAATTATATAATATTAAATTGATTTTTTTTAATTCCTAATGCTGCAATATTTTTAGTTATAAATTTATTATATTTTTTACTAAAATATCCTGTCCTTTTCTTTTCCAAGTTTAAGCGTAACCATATTACTTTTCATCCTTGCATTTTTCTATTGCAATCCATGATTTTTTCAGGCTTCCAGTAAATTCGCTTGTTCTTTGTTCAATTTCAGTCTTATTTTTTTTTTGCCCCCATAAACATAACAAGCACATATGTAAAACAATGTATGGCACTCGTCTGCTTTAATTCTCTTTCCTACTTCTGTTTTCGCGATAGCGGTGAATTAGTAGCAACAGTAGTCACTGAAGCGACATGGTTGCTATGGGAACCATTCGTAAAAAACGCCGCTCACCTCCTTACGATTTTTTACGATTTTGGACACCAGTAAATTCATCATAACCTTTGTTTTACTGAACGAAGATTGAAAAAAAATCTCACAGTATATTTGAGAAAGTGATCTATAAATTAATAATTGTTTGAAATTTGGTCGAAAAATGAGTGAGCGGTGAAGCTTTAAACTGCCACTTAACCATATATTCAAACGCGGTAGAGTTTGAATTATATATATATATATATATATATATATATATATATATATATATATATGGTATTTGTTTTTGCGATACGTTTTGAATGAATTCTATTATTTCCGAAAATGCATTTTTACCAAAATGCGACTTCGGAATAATTTTCCCTTTAACCAATTTGGTCCCATCATATGGGGAGCGGTATATATATTTGTTTTAAAATATAATTATCCACTAACACGTGTTTATCAGAGTGGCTGAATCCAGCGAGATTTGAAATCGGTACCCCATGGTAAGTAGCCTAAACTCTTACCACTCGTCCACCTCGCGCAACTGTTCGGGTATATCGCGATTTACGTAGATGTTATTTGTTTGTTTGTTTTTTCGATACGTTTTGAATGAATTCAATTATTTACGAAAGTACGAAATTATTTACGAAAGGTCTTACCATGGGGTCTCGATTTCGAATCTCGCTAGATTCAGTCTCTCTGATGAGTTGTGGACGACGAAACACGTGTCAGTGGATAATTATATTTAAAAATTATATATATATATATATATATATATATATATATATATATATATATATATATATATAAAGAGAGGGAGAGAGAGAGAGAGAGAGAGAGAGAAATAAAAAGGAACAAGCCGTGTTATGTGTTCATCAACGTTTCGTCTTTATTGCAAGACTTCCTCTGGATGAATGAGATTAAGAAAACAAAAACACCAGTACAAATATTTGAAAATGTTCCATGTACAAAGTATGACACTGTTCTATTTCAGAAACGGAAAAAGCCGTTGGAAATTCGGAAAAGGAGGGGAGCTTGCGTTGTTAAAATTAATATTTTTTTAATAACGTCATATTGTCGTTAATCTGTTTTTAAAAGATATGAACGCAGTTCATATTCTTTCCAGAAAGATGCGGTTATACACCGAAACGTGTTTTTTTTTCTGACGCAACTCAGATGCTCTTGTCCAAGGGGTTCCGTGAGTCACTCTTGCGTTGCGACTCCCATCATGATATTGATTGGCTCACCTGTCGTAGACGGCTAGATTGGCTAGCAATAAAAAAGGTATACAATAAAAGGGAATATATCAAAATGGCGGTGAAAAAAAAAAAAACAAGGAAAAGCCGGAGATGTTATCACGAGAGTGACAGTGGATAAATGAATAAATAAAATTAAAATGGCCGCATTACCGGTCAAGCCAAAACGGGATAAAGATGGATGAGAAAGAGAAAAAAAAAAACAATAGCAGAGGAAATGCGCGGTAATCTCATTTATTTGATGTCGACAATTAAATCACGGAGACGATCTCACCTTGTCACGTTCTGATAGGCAAATTGATTGCCGTTTGTCTATGACTGGAACAGACTAATCGACCAGCTGATGAACATGCCCGTCTTTCGCTTCTTATCCTCTCTCGCTCTCTTGCTGGTATAAATAAATGCGATGGCAGGAGGATGGGATTTGATTTCCTGTTTCATCCTTTTTTTTTTTTTTCGTCTTTCCTTTTTGTTTTATTTACAAACGAGAGTGTTGGTTTAACAATTAACAATGTTTCTCATCTGTGATCATCTTTATTACTTCGTTGTTGATTTTCATTTCCGGAGACATCGTAGCGACTGGCCGATGTTTAACATATATGTTAACACACACACACACACACACACACACACACACACACACACACACACACACACACACACACACACACACACATATATAGTAAGTTATACAAATATATATATGGCAATTAAGATACACAGAATACTCCGCATTTCATCCACGCTAGTATTCGTCAGGCTTATATTCTGTGTAGCTTAATTCCCAAATATATTTTTATAACTTACTACCTAGCTCTACCTATGTATTGAACACTGTTGAAGTAAATACTTAAAGTTTACGCATAAAATAACACTTTCGTATATTAATTTATGTGATTAAATGAAGTAGTCATATATATACATATATATATATATATATATATATATATATGACTACTTCATTTAATCACATAAAATAACACTTTCGTATATTAATTTATGTGATTAAATGAAGTAGTCATATATATACATATATATATATACATATATATATATACATATATATATATGTATATATATGACTACTTCAGATGACTAAAATATATTTTATATTTTATATACATATATATATATATGTATATATATGACTACTTCATTTAATCACATAAATTAATATACGAAAGTGTTATTTTATGCGTAAACTTTAAGTATTTACTTCAACAGTGTTCAATACATAGGTAGAGCTAGGTAGTAAGTTATAAAAAAAATATATATATATATATATGTGTGTGTGTGGAGAAGAGAGTTCTTTTGGATCCTAGACGTCTTCCGCCATCCTCGTCAGGGGCAAACGATGCCATGTTGATATTTTTTAAAAAAGAAAATAGAGGGAAGAATATACATATATATATATATATATATATATATATATATATATATATATATATACTAGCTGTACCCTGCCACGCGTTGCTGTGGCTCAATTTGGTGTAATGGAAAATTCTAATAAAAAGAGAAAATGCATGTTTCTTATATTCTTAGTACAGCAATCCACTCCAAAAAGTTTTAAAAAAAAAAAAGTCGAAAATGAAAAAAAAAAAATGGTAATCTTGCAGAATTGAATCCGGAGTTATCGTCAATCATGGCTTGGGCTCGACCAACATTCAGTGGATTAAACAGAAAGTTGCTAAAACGTTTAAACGCTAAATAGAGTTTTTTTATTATTGTATTCAAAAATGTGAATTTTTAATTAATATTTGGGTGAGGGGGTGGTTACTATACACAGATTCGAAAAAGTTGTTCAAAAACGAATAAATGAAGGCAAAGGTAAGATAAATTACGTTTCTACCTAACTGGATAATTTTTTAGTGTTTTTATTTAATGTAAAATGTTTAATTGGCTCAAAAAACTCAGTGTTTATCGATGTATTTGAAAAAGACGAATGGTCGCAGACTCTATTGAATACGTTAAGTTTGGGAAAATCAGTTAAAAACTATACAAAACAGTTTCAGATACCCACTGATTATATGTTATCGTGACATAGGCTGACATATTCGGTGGGTTTCTGACAGTATTTTGTGTAGTTTTTTAATTTTAAATCATTTTCCCAAACTTAACATCATCAACAGTGTCCGCCACCATTTGTATTTTTCAAATACACTGTTAAACACTGTTTTTCGAGCCGACTAAACGTTACTGTAAATAAAACGGGTTTGTATTACTAAACACAGAAACGAAAAAGTTGTTGAAGAATAAATATAGCAAATAAATGTTATCAAAGGCAAGATAAGTTACTTTTCTACCTAATGGATAAGATTTTAGTGTTTTTATTTAGTGTAAAATGTTTAATCGGTTCGAAAACATGTAGTGTTTATCTGTATATTTGTAAAAATACAAATGGCGGCAGACTGTGTTGAACACGTTAAGTTTGGGAAAATGAGTTAAAACTAAAAAAAACTATACAAAATACTGTCAAGAACTCACTCAATATATGTTACCGTGACATAGGCAGACATGTATTCGGTGATTTTTAATAGTATTTTGTATAGTTTTTTAGTTTTAACTCATTTTCCCAAATTTAGCGTGTTTAACACAGTCTGCCGCCATTTGTAATTTTCAAATATAGCAGTAAACGCTGTGTTTTTCGAGCCGAATAAACATTTTACATTAAGAAAAACTAAAAAAATTATCCATTTTGGTAATAAAGTAACATATCTTGCCTTTGATAATATTTACTTGTTATATATTTGTTTTGTTGACAACTTTTTCAAGTCTTTGTGCAAGTACAAACCCAAAGAGGGTATTTTTCTGTCTAATTTTATTTTAAATTTAAATTTCACGATTTCTTTATGGGGAGGGTATTTTTTTTTACATTAGGTCCACCTCCACAATTTCCGACTATGCTGAATAAGAAAATCTCATTTAAAATTTGCAGAGGCAAGTAGTTTTTGAGATATAAAGACCTGTACTATGCACTATAATTCACTGGCGGCCATGAATAAACACTCCCAACCTCCCCCCCATATTAAGAACGGCTTTCAGAATAAACAACACCCATGCCTAACCACGTGTTTTAACCTTTTACCTGTCTTTCGTCTGTTGAAAACGGCTTTTGGAATAAATACCACCATTCTCCCCATGTTAAGAACGGGTTTCGGAATAAACACCCCCAACCTACCCATGTTAAAAATTGTGGAGGTGGACCTAATATGAAAATTTACCTTTTGTTTTTTTAATAAATTGTTAGTTGAAAGCACAGAATAGTGACAAAACACCATCCCTCCCCTTGGTAAGAATGGCTAAAAAATAACGGTTTTCTTGGGAGAAAATTTTCTGTATTTCACCCAACAATTTCTGGTGCTAATGAACTTACTGATCCGCGCTATTTTTTAAATCGTATTTCCAAGTTTAATTAAATTTTTATGATATGTTTTTTATTCAATTGTAAGAATATGTACAAAACACCCTCCCCTCCCATGTTAAGAATGGCTTTTTAAATAATAACGTTATTATTTCAGCATGGATCACTCTGCATGAGTACCTAATATTTTTTTCATCCATTCTTACCATAGAGAGGGAATGGTGTTTTGTAACTATTCTGTGCTTTCAACTTACAATTTATTATTAAAAAAAAGATATCGTGTAATTATAAAAAGATAAAAATATATTGTGAAAGTTGAATTGAACTTGAAAAAAAAACAACTTGAACGGCGCATTCGACATTGTAGTCGAAGCTTATTTGGCAATAAGGTCACGTTAGTCGATTAATGGGTACTAATGCACTTACTGATCCGCGCTTTTTTTTTTAAATCATATTTCTAAGTTTAATTAAAGTTTTATGTTTTTTTGATATTTCTTTTAAATGACGACTTTTATTGGTTTCCGACTATGCTGAATACGGAGATCGCATTGAAATTTTGCAGAAATAAGTAGTTATCGAGATATAAACAGTTGTTTTCTGCATTGTATTCTTTGGCGGCCATGTTTGTTACACGCGTAGATTTGTTTTTGACGCGCGCGCACGCGCGTAAAAAAGATGGCCGCCAGAGATTACAATGTATTAAATAACTTTTTATATCTCGATAACTACTTATTTCTGCAAAATTTTAATGCGATTTCCGTATTCAGCATAGTCGGTAACTTATAAAAGTCGTCATTTAAAAGAAAATTGTGGAAGTGGACCTAATCTAAAAATTTACCGTTTTTTAAATAATAACATTATTATTTCAGCACGAATCAATAAGTGCATGAGTACCCAATTTCTTTAATAAAGAAAATGCATTCGTATTTTCTTATATAAAACAACTTCTGTAAAAAAAAAAGAAAAAACGTGTACTTTCAATTTTTGTTAAAAATGTTTTCTTAAAAAAAACTACGGTAAAAAAAAGGAAAAAACAAAACATTAATCGGTACTCATGCAGAGAGTGATCCGATCCGTGCTGAAATAATAACGTTATTATTTAAAAATCCATTCTTAACATGGGGTGGGGAGGGGGTTTTGTACCTATTCTGTACTTTAATCTTACAATTGAATAAAAAAAACACCATAAAATTTTAATTAAACGTGGAAATACTATTTAAAAAAATAGCACGGATCACTCTCTGCATTAGCACCGAAAATACAGAATAGTTACAAAACATCCTTACTCCCCATGTTAAGAATGGCTTTCTAAATAATAATGTTAATGCTTCAGTACTGTTCTTTGTCTGCTTAAGTTTAACTTTTGTTTATTAAATTGTTAGGTGAAAGTACAGAATAGTTACAAAACACCCCTATTCCCATGTTAAGAATGGCTTTCTAAATAATAACGTCATTATTTCAGCAGCGTAGCTTCTCTGCATAAGTACCATGTTTTGTTTATTATATTGTTAGGTGGAAGGACAGAATAGTTACAAAATACCGTCCCCATGTTAAGAATGTCTTTCTAATTAACATTATTTCAGCATGGTATTTTCTATGCATAAGTACTATCTATTTTTGTTTATTAAATTGTTAGGTGAAAGTATAAAATAGATACAAAATTCCCTCCCCATGTTAAGAATAGCTTTCTAAATAACGGTATTATTTCAGCACGGTACTTCTCTGCATAGGTACCATCTTTTGTTTATTAAATTGTTAGGTGAAAGTATAAAATAGTTACAGAAAACCCTCCCCTTCCCACGTTAAGAATGGCTTTCTTAATAACATTATTTCAGCACGGTACTTTCTCTGCATAAGTACCATCTTTGGTTTATTAAATTGTTAGGTGAAAGTATAGAATAGTTACAAAACGCCCTTCCCATGTTAAGAATGGCTTTCTAAATAATATTATTTTAGCACGGTACTTTCTCTGCATAAGTACTATGTTTTCTTTATTAAATTGTTAGGTGAAAGTACGGTACTCATGCAGAGAGTGACCGTGCTGAAATAATAACGTTATTATTTAAAAAGCCATTCTTAACATGGGGAGGAGAGGGTTTTTTGTACATAATCTGTATTTTAACCTTACAATTGAATAAAAAAAAAAACATATAATAAAACTTTAATTAAATATTATTTAAGCACGTTACCAATCCGTAAATTGTCTTCGAAAAAAACCTGTACTTTCACCTAACAATTTATAGTGTTAATAATAAAAATGTTCATATTTTCTTATATCGAAAAATAAAAACAATAAAATAAAAACAAAAAGCAAGCGAGCAACTTCTTTTTTTTTTGCCTGATATAATAAAGAAAACATTTTTAAATTAAAACATTTGGAAGACAAACAAATGAATTATGTTTTTTTTTTTTTACTTATCGAGTAAGCAGAAAATGACATCTAATTCGTTTCGTCAAATCGTGGTGTATGAAATGAATTGAAACGGAAGTTCAGTCCTATCAATAAAACAGGTTCGCACTATCGGCTTACGAAAAATATTTTTATTTTATTTAATATTTTTATAATTTGCGATGTTTATTTATTTTAATAA
>NC_136498.1:121560881-121595881 GCF_053919585.1 Euprymna scolopes | reverse complement strand
GATTATGTTAAAGTTATTATTTTTTAAACTGCGTTCTTTATTTTTATTTTTGCATTTTTTTTATTCAAAGCTTCTTTGGACTATATATATACATATATATATATATATATATATATATATATATATATATATATATATATATATATGTATATATATAAAGTGAAAATGTGTGTGAGGACACTTCTCGACCTATATACTCAACGAATATTTTATCTACGACTTGAAATTAGGTATTTAAAGGTATTTAGACATTTGGACAACTTTATAGTTGGTTTTCATCCGAAAAAAGAAGATCTGCTAAGAAGTCAAAATTGAAAAATTGGTACTCATGAGATTATTGGATTTTTATCTGTTCGTCAACTGTTTCACGATTGCGCATACATGGTCGTGAAACATGACAGCTTCCTTATGTTAAG
Source organism: Euprymna scolopes (assembly GCF_053919585.1). Taxonomy (NCBI): domain Eukaryota; kingdom Metazoa; phylum Mollusca; class Cephalopoda; order Sepiida; family Sepiolidae; genus Euprymna; species Euprymna scolopes. Next base: position 121,595,465 of record NC_136498.1, on the reverse strand, counting down.
AATAAGTAAGTTTGAAATACACTATATATATCGTGACAAGCTGGTCCAATGGTTATCGTACTTGACACTGTCTATAGATATATGGTTTCGATCTGACCACGATTATTTTTTTTTACTTGCATGCACATGTTTCTTTCTGTATGAATTAAAATATTATATTTATGCGTATTTTACGACCAAGCAACGCCGAGCGTCCTGCTAGTATAAACATACACGTATATATATATATATATATATATATATATATATATATATATATATATATATATATATATATATATATATATATATGGGGGGTACAGAGTATTGCAGCAAAATCCGCCACTTCGTTACATAGAAAATAAATATCTATCTATATATCTATAAACGTGAAAGTGTCTGTCCGTCTGTCTGAGTATCTGTGTGTTTGTTTACAATTCCCTACGCAATAATTCTGTCAATTTTTAGTCTACAGACTCGAAATTTGATATACAGGGTACTGAGAATTGGGAAAATCTTTGCGATCGGTTTTTGGCCAGAATTGTGGCTGTTAAGGGATCAAAGTTCAACAATTTGACTTTTGAGAACTCTATCAAACTTCTCCGACAATTTGGGGTCTAAACGATTGAAATTTTAGATATCGGTTCGTTGGACATGGATCTAACTTAATAACTTGATTTGAGCCCAAAACAATAAATGTTAAGGGGTTATATTAGGGGTCAAAGTTTTAAAAATTGACCGCTTTTTTTTTTTTTGCTCAGCATACACCTGCAAACACCCGGGCAACGCCAGGCTAAAATGCTAGTATTTTATAAAAGACAAGAACGGCTCCTATTTTAACTATTGGTGTTCCTCTAAAACATGGCAGGTAGGATTAGGCACGTGGGTAACCTCCCCGCTGAAGACAGTAGGGTCCTGCCAATATACCTTTACCTTATCACTCTTACCAATTGCCCCACGAGCCATCTGTGCACACATCAATAATAATGTCATCGGTGCGGAGAATTGTACTTAGTATTGAACGACTGTTTTTTCCACCCCGATCCCTTAAGTGCGTTCATGTCTTTAGTCAAAGTGCGTGTAATCACGTCAGTCATATGGTGATGGGAGTTAAGCAGCTTTTACCGATGTTCCGAGTTTCAAATTATTCATAGTCTTCATCAGAGCGTTTCAAATTGAAAAAATAATTGCTCTACACGTTGATAAATATCAATTGACAAATTGTTTAATGGCGATAAAAATGGGGCTTAATTGAAAAAAAATATATACCCGAGTTTATTCGTGTAAAACGAATGTCTCATTTAATACGGGTATGATTAAATGGAACTCCGAAAAGCATATCTGGCACTGTCGTTTCGTCCTCCCAGGCTTTACCATCTGCAAGCGTGTTAGTTTACTACTAAATGCCTGAGGCACCCCTATCCGAGAATGCTAACGAGGCTGATCATGTGTGTTTATATTGTAGAATAGGATAACCCCATAAATAACAAATAAATAAATAAACTAAATAAAAAATAAATTAACATCACAAGTAACAAAAGAAATAGAAAATACATTATTCCAATTATGCACATAAAACAAGGTCATCTGTTAATTCGAAACACTCAGAAAATGGATGCGCCGACCCAAAACAAACAAAGGAAAAAATGTCAAGTAAATGTCAGTTTGCCTTTTGTTCGAGAGAAGATCATCCGTTGGATAATGAAAACACTGTAAAAAAAAAGTAACAATGAATCTGCTAGGCTGCTAGGTTAGTTAACTTGACCTAACGCCATGTGGATATATAAAATCAAACCGTAACAACATAGCTGTGTACTTAGCCTAACGATTTCCTGCATATAGTTATTAAGACGACCCGTGTATGTTATGTTTGAACGAGAAATTTGAAATGTTAAACTTTAAAAGTCAATAGAATTTACTAAAATGTAGAAATGAAACAACAATCAATTGTATGCATGGAATTAACTTAACTTTAGGATAACAGCATATATAACAATAAAATAAAATAACTACTAAATCAACATCTAAGATAGTAATTAATAGCAAAAGAAAAATTCTAATTACGCACGTGCTGAACTAAAGTCAATTGTTAGCAAACAAAGCAAAAGAAAACTATGTCTAGTTAAAATCATCCGAACCTTTGAGATAAGCTTAGCTATTGGCTTACGAAAATTTTAAATCGGTAGAAGAGAAAGAACAATTAGTAAGCAAAACGTAGATATATAAAAACAAGCATTGATAAAATATTAGTGAACTTAGGCCGACGATTTCTTGCGGTGATGAAACACAAATACCTTTGTGTAGCTTAATTGCTAAACTTATAAATTCATACTTTATTACTAAGTTCTACTCACAGATCGAGCACTGTTGAAATAAATAATTCAAATCTATACATAATATATTATATCATTTTTATATTAATATGCGTGTATCAAATAAATAATGGTTCAGATTGATACTTATGAGAATTAAATTTCAAAGCAAAATGATATTCACTATTTAAATCTTCATATTTAGCTTCATAAAAAATTACCATATATCATATGCAAAGGCAAATAGTGTAACCCGCAAACAGCGTTGAATAACAGTTATGAAAACGCCATAATTACGTTTAGAAAGAGTAGCATTACGTGGTTCACTCCTCCTTTCTCTAATAATATTCAAACCAACGTTATTAAAAATCAATATTTTACCATTTTAAAGCCACACACGGAAACAGTAAACTCATTAACAAAAATATTTTATTGCGTTCGATCTCAATTAATATATTATCTCTTCTAATGGTAATAAAATCCATCAAATCAAACAAAATAATGCTAACACCCTACCATCACAATTCAATGGCAACTGTAGAGATAAAAGTAAATGCCCTTTAGATAATAACTCTATATATATACATGTAATTTATAAATAAAAGTGCGACAATTCTATGGAATCAACAACAGATAATGATGATCATCATCATGATCATGATAATCATGATGATGATGATGATTTGAGCATCAAATACATCCCTAGAAGTAATACAAATTGGTATGAATCTACCCCTTAAATTGTATTCCTAATGACATCGGATCTATTTCCTCGTTAATTAAACAACGTGGTTCGAAACATAATCCTTCCTTAATCCAACATATACAGGTTTTTACCTCAGTTACTGATTTTATCTGAAATAAAAAAAAAACATAACGAAATTGTTAAAAAAAAAGCATTTGCATCATATAAACTTAGTTCTACTTCCTCTTCCCGTAGATTCAATTCAGACACTGTCATATTGTCGCTCACATATCTACTATTGTTCCGGCTGATACTGATATGCCATCCTCACAATTGTTTTGTTTGTCATGGTGAGGTTGACGAGACAATGTGATGGTTTGTTAGGTGCTGTGATTTGCTTAGTATGAAGTCTAGACACACCTTGACTGGAAGAAGGAAAGCATCTGTAGAATTAAAAAAGAAATACAAGCAAAATCAACACATAATGAAATTCTTGGTTTCTGTTTTTGATAAATATATATTCTCAGCGGGGATTTAATTTTTCGTACGCAAAACATGATAGTGTTTTCTGGATGCTGTTTTCGATTTCTTCAACTTTAGTAGACCTTGACGTAAAGCAACTTTTAATCCAGGTTTAGGGAAACATGCACACTAAATGATGAGGAATGAGGAATCGTAGCGCCCATCTTTGAATGTTAGCGTCTGTTCCATAGCTCTACTCTGATTGAACTGTCACATTTGCCTCGCTCATCAGCTTATATATTTAGACAGGGTCACTTGACGTTGCCGGGGTTCATTTTGATTGTTCGCTGGCTACTTTTAGTTAAACGTTTTAAGTTTGTCGTTTTAGTTTACAATACAATTGCCCCATTCAATCGAATATTTTGTGACTCATGATATACCTGATCCTAACAGACCTTTTCTTCGAGTCACATTTGTAATTTCCGTTCTTGGTGTTTTTTGCTCAGTCTGTAGAAAAACACCATTCTTTGATTTGATTCTTCGTTCGGTTCTTTTGATTTTCTCGGCGTTGGATATCTGGACAATGTATGTCGGAAAGTCATCCTCAAGCTTTAACAAATGAATCAAAAGATCATTTGAATAAAAATTACTTTGATTGAACTGTCACATTTCCCTCGCAAACCACCTTATATACTTAGGCAGTTTAGAGTATGTTTTAACTTAAATAGCGAGTGTATAATAAAATTGTGCGGTCTGCGTTCGTGCCTGGCCTCCATAGAATGGAAATAGGCACAAACTTTCGTAAAGACTTTTCATATCTATCTGCGTAAGTATACTTTGATAATTATGTTTCAATTTGAAGAAATATGGTATAATAGAATTATGGGGTGTCGTTCGCGCCTGACTTCCATACAATGGAAATATATCACAAAGTTTAACAGGGTTTTTAATATAGATCCACAGAATATTGTGATAAGTGTTTCAGTGTGAACAAGTATGGTATAATAAATTATGGGGTTTATCTATTTTATTTTTACTTTCATCATATTTTGCTTTGGTTTTGATACCCCACAATTCGAAGCTATCTCTTTACAACCCTTCCTTTTCATAACCTTTCATATTTTCATAAATCAGAGTTCATTTTCTGCAGGCTGTATTTGAACCCAGTCAACGACGGGTACTTTTGCTAATATAAAAGAAATATGAGGAATAAAAATTAAACTTTATTATATCATCAAAAACATACAGAAAAGTAAAGGGAAAAATTAAGAAAAAACACTTTAGGCCATGTCATTTTAACGCTAAATGCTTTTCATCCATTTTTAATATTTATTATAATTTCCTATTCCTTCCTTGTCATTTCTTATCTACAGGGTGGTCAAAAAGTCAGGTAACATTTTAAAGAAAAACGATATTAGCAATACACGTATATTTAAGTACCATACATTGAAATATAAAATGAAACAAACATGAAATATGTTTATTTTGTTAATTGTCGTCCATTTCTTTCTATCAATCGCTGGAAGCGATTAACCACTGATTGTGTAACACGTGTAATCATGTCAGCTGATATCCGCGCAATCTCCTCTTCAATAAATAACTTTAAAGACGCTATTGTATCAGGCTTCTTGCCATAAACGCTATCCTTTACATAGCCCCAAAGCCAGAAATCAGGAGGGGTAGTTTATATATTACACTCAAATATTTAAACAAATAATATTAAACGAATAGAGATTATAATGGATCATATTGTTTTTTCTACCTTTAACATGTTACCTGACTTTTTGACCACCCTGTACATGACATTATACCAGTTTTTCCTATATTTGCATTGTATGTAATTCTGACCCTTCTCCTCTTCTGATGAGAAGCATTTAGCTTCGAGATCCCATGGCCCAAGGAAGGTTTTTTTTTCTTAATTTTCCCCTTAACTTTTCCTCATTGTTCTGTAACATTATAAAGTTCCCCATCTTTTATTTAATATTATTATTGCTCATCTTAATAGGGTTGAACTTTTATTATCTTGAAAATTTTTGCTGTTTTAAAGATTACGCTTGCTATCAGAATTATATCATAATAGCGAGACCTGTGGAAATTCCACAGCGGACTCATTCATATAAAATATATTGATGTTGGTATTCTGTAGCTGTTCAGCGTAAATGACGGCGCTCTGATATTATTGTAGCTCTTTTGTTAAAACGTAAAAATATTTATCTAAGCTAGCAGGGACGCCCGGAGTAGCTCGGTCGTAAAGTACGCTTAAATATGATATTTTAATTCTTGTAGATTTCATATATATTATTATAGAGTTAATGTTCTCTCGATTTTTATATATTATAAAGTAGCGATTTTTAAAATAAAAAATATATGCATATGCAATTTCAAAACTAAAAAAAATATATCCATATGACTTGAGTTCCTTCAGCTATAATCGAAACCGAAATCAAAACTTAAAATGGATTCTTGGTAAAACTATTTATTAAAAGAAATGGAAGTCCATAACAATTAAATGACAATCACTCGGATGTAAGCGTGACACACAAAATAAATAACACACACGTTGTCCTATATATATATATATATATATATATATATATATATATATATATATATATATATATATATATATATATATACAACAACAATAATCGCTCCTGGCGACGATCGGATTCATCGATAGAGAGCGCTTGAGAAGATAGAAGAATATGGCCGAACAGCAATTTTGGTCGCCATAATATACAATATGCCAGCCGTAATTAAAAAAAAAAGACTGCTTGGCGAATTGAAAAGATATCTAACAAGAATCAGAAAAAAAACTCTGTCGGGTTCAATCAGATGTGCTTGAATAATGACTTGCTGCCAATATATATATATATATATATATATATATATATATATATATATATATATATATATATATATATACTAGCAAAAGTACCCGTCGTTGACTGGGTTCAAAAACAGCCTACAGAAAATGGACTCTGATTTATGAAAGTATGACAGGTTATGAAAAGGAAGGTTTGTAAAGAGATAGCTTCGAATTTAAGGGTATCAAAACCAAAGCAAAATATGATGAAAGTAAAAATAAAATAGATAAACCCCATAATTTATTATACCATACCTGTTCACACTGAAACACTTATCACAATATTCTATGGATCTATATTAAAAACCTTGTTAAACTTTGTGACATATTTCCATTCTATTGAGGCCAGGCGCGAACGAACACCCCCATAATTTTATTATACCATATTTCTTCAACCTGAAACATAATTATCAAAGTATACTTACGCAGATAGATATGAAAAGTGTTTATTAAAGTTTTTGCCTATTTCCATTCTATTGAGGTCAGGTTCGAACGCAGACCCCACAATTTTATTATACCATCCCCATTTAAACTAAAACATACATATCAAAGTATTCTTATGTACATCTATATCAAAAACACTTGTAAACGTTTTTTTTTTTAATTTTTAAATTTTTTATTCCCATACTTTGTGGCCCAGGCGCGAACTCAGACCCCACAATTTTAATGAACCACTGTTCTGCCAGATCAAACATACTCATTCCTGTGTCTCGATACATCTTCTATCATTATATGTAATCAGTTTTTTTAAAATAGTCAACCATATAGGAGCCTATTCGTGACCAGACACACACACACACATTCAGTTATATATATATATATATATATATATATATATATATATATATATATATATATATATATTAGCTCATTTTATTCTATGCTATTGCAGTGTTGATTTCAATAAACATTCACTTAATAATAAATTAATATTTTGAAAATTAATGTAATACGCAAGGTACGTGTTATATATTTTCCCCTCATGAAATTCTTAAAATTTGATTTCTATAAATAAATGTTGGTCAGAAAAATAAAGTTATGATATTATTTATTGAATTTTTTAGATGAGGCTTGGTTATTCGTATTATTTGGATTCTTTGGACTACTGTTCTCATCTTAAGTGTGATTTTCACAACGTTTGTCGATGGAACCTCCGATCTTCTTCAGATGTATCTTGTCGAACTCGGGAATGTTTTTGTCGAATGATCTGTGGCACAGTGGTTAGAGTACGTGAAAAAAAAAATCAATTGTAAAAGTGATATTCTCCTGAAAGTTGGCGGTTCAATCCTCAGTGTGGGCGGCCGAAAAATACAATTGCGAATTATTTATGACCTCTGTCCAGTCATGGCTGACGGAACGAGAGCATGCTAACCCCGTGAAGTAAATAAACGGTTCCGTTCTAAATTCCGTATAAATATCCAAGTTCGACAGAAATATTCTCGTTCGGCAAGCTATATCTGAAGAAGATCGGGTGTTACATCGGCCGAAACGCTGTGAAAATCACATTCAAAATCAGAACAGTAGTCTGACGAATCCAAATAATACGAATTCATATTTTACTGACTTAAAAATTTAGTTAAGAAAAGGTTCAAGACTAAGTCTCACGTAGATGATGTTTCAATTCGATTAATGCCTTCTTCCGGTCTTCAAAAATTATTGGAGGGAAAACAGGTGCTTGCCCAGAATTTCCTTCCGAAAAGAAAAATCTCTATAATGTACGTACCTGTGGCGCAAAGAGTATATCGTACACTAAAAACCACGTAAATTAGTCATGTAGTCTTATTTTTAAACTAGCAGGCCGTCCGGCGTTGCCCGGTCGTAATGTGCGCATAAATATTATATTTTTTAATTGGTGCAGAATTCCTATTTATTATAGAAAGAAATGCCGTAAGTATTAAACGTAACGTCAAATTCCTTTTAAAAAAAAGTAAAAAAAAAAAAAATGAAAGAAACTAAGACATGCGCATGCGAGTTTTTTTCTAAACAGTCAACTTCTTGTAATTAAAAAAAAATACTCGAGCTGAGATCGAAGCCAAAACCTAAAGACAATCAGTTAAGTACTATAACTATTAGGCCAGCTTAACACAATTTTTTAAAAAGTGTTTTCAAACCTACTTATTCTTAACATAAGGAATCTGTCAAGTGAGCGATTCGATTTCAAGTCTATAGATAAAAATGTTGTTGAGTAGGTTGAGAATTGTCCTCTCACGCACACACATTCTCACTTTTATAGATATATGGATTAGAAAATCAAATTTTATGCATAAACTACGAACGACGATCTCGCCACGGTCTCGCGACGCCATCTTGAAAACAGTCTGAAATAACAAGGGAGTTAATTCCAAGTCAATATTTTAGAAAGTTTTTTTCAACATTGGAATAAAAAAAAAAACTCAAATTCGCTTGAAAATGTCGTTCTTTATAAAAATAAAATTACTTGATCGATTCACGTCGTTTTTCGTGTACAATATTTTCGTTTCGTCATGTATTTTATACAGTTTTCTTATTTTTTATTTCAATATGGCTGAAATTCTGAACCAGCACTGAAAAACATTACAAACGAACTAAATTTTGCCCTTCCCATTCATCATAGTCAATCCTCTCATAATATTTTTAATCTTTCAGCAGACAATCATTACATTTCATTAACCCTGAGTGGTTTTTAGCCTTGATAATTTTGTGACTCATTAGTTAAAGAAAAGAAAAGAAAATAGATACACAACGCTGTCATCTCATTTTATTAATATAGAAATGAAGATCATCTTCGTTCCCGGGCAACTCTGACTGTGTGTTTGAAATGAATGTCGAAACCACTGAATTAATTCATCTGGGATCCGATCAAAAAAAAAAATGTTCGGTTCTCTCCCATTACAAAAACTTAGACACCAGGAAAATTGGTTTGAGAAGTCAGCGCCCCAGTGGAGGGGTAGGTGTGACAGAAACTTCGCGAAAAATATTGAATAATTCGGCCCCATGTTTTTCCAAGCACACTACTCGAAAAATGTAATTCAAACCCTTTTTTTTTTTCAATTAAAGGAGCAAGGATCAAAGTTTTATTTAAAAAAAAAAAAACAACGTGATTTAAAAAAAAAAAAGTTTTAAACTTCGGACTTTATAGGTACATTTCCAAAAAACTGTTCTTTTTTTCTTGTTTTAAATTTGAATATATTATTTATTGATCTTTTACCTTCAATTTGAGATATATAAAACTTGGGTTAGTAAATTAATTATTTACTTTTTAATAGATATTTCAAAATGTGGGGGGGGTGAATTAATTCGACCCCCTGTCTTTCCAAACTTATAACTACTCGAAAAATGTAATTCAAACCCTAATTTTTTTTTCAATTAAAGGACCAAGGACCAAGGTTTTATTTTTTAAAAAAAATACAAACAACGTGTTTTTTGTTTTGTTTTGTTTTTAAAAAAGGTTTTAAACTTCAGACTTTACAGGTAAATTTCCAAAAAACTGTTCTTTTTTTGTTGTTTTAAATTAGAATATATTATTTATTGACCTTTTCTCTTCAATTTGTGATATATAAAACTTTGGCACATAAATTAATTATTTACTTTTTAATAGAAATTTCAAAATGGGGGGGGAGTGAATTTAAAAAAAAAACGTTTGTCGATAATATTATATTCGGTTTATTGGAAAGATCATAAAATTTCACATTGACCCTGAAAATATCGTAAAAATAGAATCAATAGAAAAATTTGGATAGATTTTTAAAGTTTAAAAATTGAAAAATACTGAACTCGTAAAATTCAATTAATTTCATTACTGTTTTTTTAAAAAATAAAAGAAATAATATTTCTATTACTTTTTATACAACTTTAATAGTTTATTTTGGAAGTATAACCCATAAAGAAAATAAACAACCCACCTTTGAAAGAGAAATTTCGAGTTTTTTATATTTTATTCGCAGTTTCGTGTTAGGGGCGTCAAAAATTCCTACAAAAATTCTGATACACCTAGAGGACCTGCAAAAAGTTGCCTGGACCGCCCTGTCGGCATTTCCCGGTAAGGGCGCCTCAGGCGATTAGCAATACACTAACTCCTTCTCAAAGAGAGAAGGTAAGGCATGGGAGGGTGGACCTCCCACAAATACACAGAACTAAACTCTCCACCGACACCGCCGCAAAATATATAGGGACCGGATCATTACAGGAATGGTTTAATCTCTATTGATTTTGAGGGCTCAGGATAAAAATCCCGAGCCGAGTTTGGAAAAATTTAGCCGAGGAAGCGCTCTTTATGAAAGAGTGTTGAAATTACAGGAACGCTGCGATAAACAAATAACTAAAATGAATTCCCAACTGAGCTTGTTTGTCACAATCAAAAGAGTTTAACATGTTCATCTGGCTGAGTATATATATATATATATATATATATATATATATATATATATATATATATATATATATATATATATATATATATATATATAGGCGCATAAGCCTGAAGAGTCCTAGAGTGGTTGAAACACGGAATATTCAGTGTAGCTTAATCGCCATATATATTTTATAAATTACTATATATATATATATATACATATATATATATATATATATATATATATATATATATTGTGTACAGAAAGTTGTTATATGAGACAAATCATTGGTACCGTCGGTTTCAAGACCGATAATTAGGACCGTTTAAGATATCTATATCAAGCTCTCTTCAGCCTATAATCATTATACTGATGATGAGTATTGGCTGAAGAGAGCTTGATATGGATATCTTAAATGGTTTTAATTATCGGGCTTGAAACTGACGGTACCAATGACTTGTCTCATCTAACAACTTTCTGTAAACAAAATACAAAACATAAATACGCTCTTATATTTCGGATTTTCCTTTTAATTGAGCACTCTGCTGGATTTCTTTTATAAAAAAAACTAATCATATATATACATATATATATATATATATATATATATATATATATATATAAAGTGAACGTGTCTATGTATCTGTCTGTCTGTGTATCTGTGTGTCTATCTGTGTGTGTACATTTCCCTACGCAATAACTCTGTCAATTTTAAGTCTACAGACTCGAAATTTGATATACAGGGTACTGAGATTTGGGAAAATCGATGTGATCGGTTTTTGGCCAGAAATTTGGCTATTAAGGGGTCAAAGTTAAACGATTTGTCCTTTGAGAACTCTACCAAACTCCTCCGAAAATTTTGGGTCTAAACAATTGAACTTTAGATATAGGTTCCTTGGACATGGATCTAACTTAATAACTTGATTTGAGCCCAAAACAATAAATTTTAAGGGGTCATAATAGGGGTCAAAATTCTTTAAAAATTGACCGCTTTTTTTTTTTTTTTTTTTTTTTTTTGCTCAACATACACCTCCAAATACCCGGGTAACGCCGGGCACCCATGCTAGTATATATATATATATATATATATATATATATATATATATATATATCCATTTTCACTCCAAACAAGGCACAGTGCCACTTTGATGTAGGGGGCTACTATCAGGGCATACGTTGAAGGGATACTATGTAGGGAGTTGAGCAGCAAGATGTCCGTTCACACTACAATTGAACTTCTGCATGTCAGTACAGTTGGGAAAGCAGGAAATCGGAAGGGAGTTCATATTAATTTCAGTTCGAAATTAAACATCTGCTGTTTTTTTATAGTTGTGAAAAGTTAAGTTTTATGTTGTTTTTTTTGGGGGGGGGGATAAAATCCCTAGCCAGAAAATAAATTATATATTTTAGCTTTGGTTTTGCGTTTTTATGTCAAAGCAGCGGCAGCGCGTGCGATTAAACCTCAAAAACCTCAAAAGGTTTGATATGCCGTGAAACAGAAAATTACAAAAGAAGCAAGTTTTTCATCGGTTTACCATGAAATAATAAATAAAAAAAATGTAAAACACATATTTAAAACAAAACAAAAAAAAAACGTCGATAAAATTGTTTGCGATCAATAACAGAAAACAATGATGACAAAAAGCTGTTACTCTCATACCGAACCTTGACAGGTAAGAAATTAAATCCTATTTAATTTTAAAATCACGAGAAAAGAGAAACGGAAACGGGTTTTTTAAACGACGGAAACAAACATAAAAAATTAAAAAGGGAAAAAGAGATTTAATAAAACGAATTAGAGGCGGATTTAAATAAATAAATAAATAAATAAATGGATGGAAAGATGACATTGGAAGAAAAGGACGGCTATTATTATGCCAAAGTGGTATCCTTAAAAGGAAAGAAACCGCGCCCACTTTGTATTAAAGCACAATAATAAAGAATAAGAGTCTGGGGTGGAGGAAGGGGGGGAATGAAATAGCTAACCAGATTCATGCATTTTCTTTGCCCGCCCCCAGCATAATTTCTGATTGGCTGAAATGCTTCTATAGCATTTTATGGCATTTTTTTCTTTTTGTGCGAACACTTTCTCCCTTTCACAATTCAAGCTGCGGACATTTAGTCGTAATATATACATACACCCAGTACGCCTCCTTCTTTCTCTCTCTCTCTCTCTCTCTCTCTCTCTCTCTCTCTCAGTCTCTCCCGATGTTTATTTATTAATGTTATATGCTACAAATCTCTATCTCAAAGGATATTTAATCTTTTGCGTGTGCAAAGTCAAACTGGGTTCCGATTGTGAGAAGTCGAATTTCATGTTACACACACACACTCACACACACACACACACACACACACACACACACACACACACACACACACACACACACACACACATACATACATACAAAGGCGTTCGCGCAAATACACACATGCGCGCACACACACACACACACACAAGCGCATGCACACACACACACACACACACACACACATATATATATATATATATATATACACCCCGTTTATTATAAAAAAAAACATTATTATGTGCATACATGTTTTAGTAGAGTCCCAAATGAAGGGCAACACTTCATCAGACCAAAGAAGAAAATATGCACCAGCTCTGTCCTGCAATGCATTGAGCACTCTTTAATAATCACGCAAGTTTAATTGGATTTACATCACAGGTTGTTTCACGTAGTTTGGGTTTAATATATATATGTATTGATTGTTGCTATTTCTTCTGATGAGTTAAGGGCAAAATAGATTCATTGATTGATATAATAATTAAATGAATGAATTTGTGACGCGAAACAGTTGGTGTCAAGAATTGTAACTGTCAACGCAATTAAAGTCAACATCATGGAATTTGTGAATATAGACTTTTTCATTTGTCATATATATATAAATATATATATATATATATATATATATACATATATATATATATATATATATATATACATATATATATATATATATATATATATATATAAAGCTGAATGCCTGTGTGTGTGTGTGTGTGTGTGTGTGTGTGTGTGTGTGTGTGTGTGTGTGTGTGGTCACGAATAGTCTCCTATATGGTTGACTATTTTAACAAAAATGATTACATATCACGATAGAAGATGTATCGAGGATCAGGAATGGGTATGTTTGATCTGGAAGAACGATGGCTCATTAAAATTGTGGGGTCTGCGTTCGCGCCTGGTCCACAAAGTATGGAAATTAAAAATTTATAAATAAAAGAAAACGTTTACAAGTGTTTTTTATATAGATGTACATAATAATACTTTGATAAGTATGTTTCAACTTAAATAGGGATGGTATAAGAAAATTGTGCGGTCAGCGTCCGCGCCTAGCCTACATAGAATGGAAATAGGTACAAATTTTTATAAAGACTTTTCATATCTATCTGCGTAAGTATACTTTAATAATTATGGTTCAGTTTGAAGAAATATCGTATAATAAAATTATGAGGTGTTCGTTCGCGCCTGACCTCCATAGAATGGAAATATGTCACAAAGTTTAACAAGGTTTTTTAATATAGATCCACAGAATATTGTGATAAGTGTTTCAATGTGAACAGGTATGGTATAATAAATTATGGGGTTTATCTGTTTTATTTTTACTTTCATCATATTTTGCTTTGGTTTTGATAGTTCGAAGCTATCTCTTTACAACCCTTCCTTTTCATAACTTATCATACTTTCATAAATCAGAGTCCATTTTCTGTAGGCTGTTTTTGAACCCAGTCAACGACGGGTACTTTTGCTAGTATATATATATATATATATATATATATATATATATTGGTATATTTAGGCAGCATTTTTTCATTCAAGCAAATATTATTAAATACAACGGAGACTTTTTTTCTTATAATTCTTTTTTTTAATTTTTCAATTTTTCGTATTGTCTTTTTTGTTTCAAAATCAAAAATATTAATAAAGGATCCATACATGTTGCTGTTACGAGCGCTTTCGATTCGTCCATGAATCATCATCAGGTGTTAAAAATACAGGATTGCGAAAATGAGGATTGAAAATGAAAACTAAAATATATATAGTCAGTGATGAGTTAAAATAAAAGTCGATTAAGAATAAAGTCGATTAAAAATTCGAGTGTTAAAACCAGCAAGTTCGTAGACACCATGTACGAAGTCCGTCCAACATGGACTACGCAAGACATTTCAGAACGTTACTACTTTTTTGAAATGCAATGTCATTTATATTAGGTTGAAGAGTTCTAATGTACGACGCTTCAAGAATCTTTAATTTTTTTACATTATTTTCCCGTTGTATAATTTTTGTGTTGTCAACGAGGACCTTTCTAACATTGGAGGGGGGACAGCTATGTTCTTTTTTTAAATGTTTGTAAATCGCGCTTGTGTCGTTAAGGTGCATAGTTATTCGCCGGGACAACGTTGTTGTTGTATGCCCAATGTATGTATTATTTTTGGAGTTACATTCTCCAATAGAGCATTTAAATTTATACACTACATTGGTTTGTTCCAACGCTTTTATCGCCGGTGAAGAGTTGTTTTTAACCACAAGGTTTTGTGTTCGAAATTTCCTATAATAGATAATAAATTTAATTTTAAAATTACTATCAACAGGCGTCAAGTATCTTCGTATAATATTTTTTATTGCATTTTCTTCGATTCTGAAATTAGGCGTCATTTGATTTTGGTAAAATATATTAATGGGGTTTGCATTGCGGTGTTGGCTAACGTTATTATTCTGGTTATCGGAAGATTGTAGCATTTTTTTTATTTGTTCATCAACAATGTAATTGGGGAAATGATTATTGATGAGTACTTGTTTAATGTTTTTTATTTCAGTTAGCAGTGCTTTTTTTGTGGAGGATATCATTTTAGCGCGATTTAGTAAATTGTTTATTATGGCTATTTTGTACCTTTGTGGACACTCACTTTTAAAGTTCAGGAGGCTAGAGTTTATGCTAGTTGGTTTTTTATATACAGATGTATTACAAGTGTTATTAGACGTATCAATAAGGACATCAAGAAATGGAATTTTATTGTTATTATTTAACTCTACTGTGAATTTTAAAATTGAGTTTTCTTGAAAGAGGTGCTGTAATTGGTGTATCTGTTCATTATTTTCAGCTAAAATGAGAATGTCATCCACGTAGCGTACATAAATTGGGGGTTTTATGTTGTTTTTAAATATTTTGTTCTCTAAGTCAGCCATGTAGAATTCACTTAGGGTTGGTCCGAGGACTGATCCCATTGCTACACCGTCTATTTGAGTATAAATGTTACCATTGTGGTCATAGAAGGGTACTTCTGTAGTGCAAATTAGTAACAATTTTTTTAAAACTCTTTTGTTAATTTTAAGTGGGGGGAGTGATGGATTATTATAAATGTTCTTGATAATTATATCTATTGTTTCTACTACAGGTACATTTGTAAATAAACTTTCTACGTCAAGGGAAGAAATTATTTTGTTTTCTGGTTGCATTGATTTTAATATTTGTATTAGTTCGTGTGTAGACTTAACGCTATATTTACTAGGAATATATGGGCTGATAAGTTCGTTTAGTGTTTTTGTTAGGCGATAGATGGGAGTCGGAATTTGGGATATAATAGGTCGGAGAGGGAAATCAGGTTTATGTGTCTTGACTGTGCCATATAAGTAACCAGGTTTATAGTCTCCAATTATTTTAGGGAGTTTATAATTACCAATTTGTGCATTATTAGCTGTAATTAGTTTATTGACTTGCGTTTTAAGTGTATTAGTAGGATTCTTACTAATTTTTTTAAATTTCGTATTATCATTAATAATATTTTTAAGTTTTTCATCATAATCGGATTTATTGAGAATGACGAAAATATTGGATTTATCAGCTTTTTTTATAACTATATTAGGGTGGTTACGTAGTTCTTTGGCAGCATTTTTTAAATCGGTAGTAAGTACCGAGTTGTGTTTTTTATAGAATCGGGTTTTTATAGCTTCCGCTTTTAGGATATCTCTTAACCCAGGGTGAGTGGTGATTTTGTTTTCTGTTTCTAGGTTAGTAATGCGTTCATAGAGTAATTCAATTTCGGCTTTTTTGTTTTGATGGTTGAATTGTGGTGTGAGGTGACAGTTAGGTCCAAGGTTTAAGAATTCTTTTTGTGCGTCTGTAAGTTCGTAGTCTGAAAGGTTAACGTAAAATTGTGTGTTAGTAGGCAGTATGATAGATCCATGGTATAGAGAATTAACTTTTTTTTGGATGATCAGTCGATGAGAATGTTCGTAATTCGTGGTGATGTCAGTGAGTCGTTGTTGGAGTTCAGTATATTGGTCGTTGGTAATGTGGTCCTTCAGTTTTTCTTCGAGTTGATTTAATTCATTTGTATGCTTAAGAATTAATTCTTGGGCGTTAGTAATTTGCCTTTTTACTAAATCAATTCTAAAATTGCATACTTTACTATCCCGTTGAGCCGCTGGATCATGTAGTTTGAAATTGGTATATTTAGGCAGCATTTTTTCATTCAAGCAAATATTATTAAATACAACGGAGACTTTTTTTCTTATAATTCTTTTTTTTAATTTTTCAATTTTTCGTATTGTCTTTTTTGTTTCAAAATCAAAAATATTAATAAAGGATCCATACATGTTGCTGTTACGAGCGCTTTCGATTCGTCCATGAATCATCATCAGGTGTTAAAAATACAGGATTGCGAAAATGAGGATTGAAAATGAAAACTAAAATATATATAGTCAGTGATGAGTTAAAATAAAAGTCGATTAAGAATAAAGTCGATTAAAAATTCGAGTGTTAAAACCAGCAAGTTCGTAGACACCATGTACGAAGTCCGTCCAACACGGACTACGCAAGACATTTCAGAACGTTACTACTTTTTTGAAATGCAATGTCATTTATATTAGGTTGAAGAGTTCTAATGTACGACGCTTCAAGAATCTTTAATTTTTTTACATTATTTTCCCGTTGTATAATTTTTGTGTTGTCAACGAGGACCTTTCTAACATTGGAGGGGGGACAGCTATGTTCTTTTTTTAAATGTTTGTAAATCGCGCTTGTGTCGTTAAGGTGCATAGTTATTCGCCGGGACAACGTTGTTGTTGTATGCCCAATGTATGTATTATTTTTGGAGTTACATTCTCCAATAGAGCATTTAAATTTATACACTACATTGGTTTGTTCCAACGCTTTTATCGCCGGTGAAGAGTTGTTTTTAACCACAAGGTTTTGTGTTCGAAATTTCCTATAATAGATAATAAATTTAATTTTAAAATTACTATCTTTTAAAAATTTTAATTTTAAAATTACTATCTTTAAAATTACAATGGTAACATTTATACTCAAATAGACGGTGTAGCAATGGGATCAGTCCTCGGACCAACCCTAAGTGAATTCTACATGGCTGACTTAGAGAACAAAATATTTAAAAACAACATAAAACCCCCAATTTATGTACGCTACGTGGATGACATTCTCATTTTAGCTGAAAATAATGAACAGATACACCAATTACAGCACCTCTTTCAAGAAAACTCAATTTTAAAATTCACAGTAGAGTTAAATAATAACAATAAAATTCCATTTCTTGATGTCCTTATTGATACGTCTAATAACACTTGTAATACATCTGTATATAAAAAACCAACTAGCATAAACTCTAGCCTCCTGAACTTTAAAAGTGAGTGTCCACAAAGGTACAAAATAGCCATAATAAACAATTTACTAAATCGCGCTAAAATGATATCCTCCACAAAAAAAGCACTGCTAACTGAAATAAAAAACATTAAACAAGTACTCATCAATAATCATTTCCCCAATTACATTGTTGATGAACAAATAAAAAAAATGCTACAATCTTCCGATAACCAGAATAATAACGTTAGCCAACACCGCAATGCAAACCCCATTAATATATTTTACCAAAATCAAATGACGCCTAATTTCAGAATCGAAGAAAATGCAATAAAAAATATTATACGAAGATACTTGACGCCTGTTGATAGTAATTTTAAAATTAAATTTATTATCTATTATAGGAAATTTCGAACACAAAACCTTGTGGTTAAAAACAACTCTTCACCGGCGATAAAAGCGTTGGAACAAACCAATGTAGTGTATAAATTTAAATGCTCTATTGGAGAATGTAACTCCAAAAATAATACATACATTGGGCATACAACAACAACGTTGTCCCGGCGAATAACTATGCACCTTAACGACACAAGCGCGATTTACAAACATTTAAAAAAAGAACATAGCTGTCCCCCCTCCAATGTTAGAAAGGTCCTCGTTGACAACACAAAAATTATACAACGGGAAAATAATGTAAAAAAATTAAAGATTCTTGAAGCGTCGTACATTAGAACTCTTCAACCTAATATAAATGACATTGCATTTCAAAAAAGTAGTAACGTTCTGAAATGTCTTGCGTAGTCCGTGTTGGACGGACTTCGTACATGGTGTCTACGAACTTGCTGGTTTTAACACTCGAATTTTTAATCGACTTTATTCTTAATCGACTTTTATTTTAACTCATCACTGACTATATATATTTTAGTTTTCATTTTCAATCCTCATTTTCGCAATCCTGTATTTTTAACACCTGATGATGATTCATGGACGAATCGAAAGCGCTCGTAACAGCAACATGTATGGATCCTTTATTAATATTTTTGATTTTGAAACAAAAAAGACAATACGAAAAATTGAAAAATTAAAAAAAAGAATTATAAGAAAAAAAGTCTCCGTTGTATTTAATAATATTTGCTTGAATGAAAAAATGCTGCCTAAATATACCAATTTCAAACTACATGATCCAGCGGCTCAACGGGATAGTAAAGTATGCAATTTTAGAATTGATTTAGTAAAAAGGCAAATTACTAACGCCCAAGAATTAATTCTTAAGCATACAAATGAATTAAATCAACTCGAAGAAAAACTGAAGGACCACATTACCAACGACCAATATACTGAACTCCAACAACGACTCACTGACATCACCACGAATTACGAACATTCTCATCGACTGATCATCCAAAAAAAAGTTAATTCTCTATACCATGGATCTATCATACTGCCTACTAACACACAATTTTACGTTAACCTTTCAGACTACGAACTTACAGACGCACAAAAAGAATTCTTAAACCTTGGACCTAACTGTCACCTCACACCACAATTCAACCATCAAAACAAAAAAGCCGAAATTGAATTACTCTATGAACGCATTACTAACCTAGAAACAGAAAACAAAATCACCACTCACCCTGGGTTAAGAGATATCCTAAAAGCGGAAGCTATAAAAACCCGATTCTATAAAAAACACAACTCGGTACTTACTACCGATTTAAAAAATGCTGCCAAAGAACTACGTAACCACCCTAATATAGTTATAAAAAAAGCTGATAAATCCAATATTTTCGTCATTCTCAATAAATCCGATTATGATGAAAAACTTAAAAATATTATTAATGATAATACGAAATTTAAAAAAATTAGTAAGAATCCTACTAATACACTTAAAACGCAAGTCAATAAACTAATTACAGCTAATAATGCACAAATTGGTAATTATAAACTCCCTAAAATAATTGGAGACTATAAACCTGGTTACTTATATGGCACAGTCAAGACACATAAACCTGATTTCCCTCTCCGACCTATTATATCCCAAATTCCGACTCCCATCTATCGCCTAACAAAAACACTAAACGAACTTATCAGCCCATATATTCCTAGTAAATATAGCGTTAAGTCTACACACGAACTAATACAAATATTAAAATCAATGCAACCAGAAAACAAAATAATTTCTTCCCTTGACGTAGAAAGTTTATTTACAAATGTACCTGTAGTAGAAACAATAGATATAATTATCAAGAACATTTATAATAATCCATCACTCCCCCCACTTAAAATTAACAAAAGAGTTTTAAAAAAATTGTTACTAATTTGCACTACAGAAGTACCCTTCTATGACCACAATGGTAACATTTATACTCAAATAGACGGTGTAGCAATGGGATCAGTCCTCGGACCAACCCTAAGTGAATTCTACATGGCTGACTTAGAGAACAAAATATTTAAAAACAACATAAAACCCCCAATTTATGTACGCTACGTGGATGACATTCTCATTTTAGCTGAAAATAATGAACAGATACACCAATTACAGCACCTCTTTCAAGAAAACTCAATTTTAAAATTCACAGTAGAGTTAAATAATAACAATAAAATTCCATTTCTTGATGTCCTTATTGATACGTCTAATAACACTTGTAATACATCTGTATATAAAAAACCAACTAGCATAAACTCTAGCCTCCTGAACTTTAAAAGTGAGTGTCCACAAAGGTACAAAATAGCCATAATAAACAATTTACTAAATCGCGCTAAAATGATATCCTCCACAAAAAAAGCACTGCTAACTGAAATAAAAAACATTAAACAAGTACTCATCAATAATCATTTCCCCAATTACATTGTTGATGAACAAATAAAAAAAATGCTACAATCTTCCGATAACCAGAATAATAACGTTAGCCAACACCGCAATGCAAACCCCATTAATATATTTTACCAAAATCAAATGACGCCTAATTTCAGAATCGAAGAAAATGCAATAAAAAATATTATACGAAGATACTTGACGCCTGTTGATAGTAATTTTAAAATTAAATTTATTATCTATTATAGGAAATTTCGAACACAAAACCTTGTGGTTAAAAACAACTCTTCACCGGCGATAAAAGCGTTGGAACAAACCAATGTAGTGTATAAATTTAAATGCTCTATTGGAGAATGTAACTCCAAAAATAATACATACATTGGGCATACAACAACAACGTTGTCCCGGCGAATAACTATGCACCTTAACGACACAAGCGCGATTTACAAACATTTAAAAAAAGAACATAGCTGTCCCCCCTCCAATGTTAGAAAGGTCCTCGTTGACAACACAAAAATTATACAACGGGAAAATAATGTAAAAAAATTAAAGATTCTTGAAGCGTCGTACATTAGAACTCTTCAACCTAATATAAATGACATTGCATTTCAAAAAAGTAGTAACGTTCTGAAATGTCTTGCGTAGTCCGTGTTGGACGGACTTCGTACATGGTGTCTACGAACTTGCTGGTTTTAACACTCGAATTTTTAATCGACTTTATTCTTAATCGACTTTTATTTTAACTCATCACTGACTATATATATTTTAGTTTTCATTTTCAATCCTCATTTTCGCAATCCTGTATTTTTAACACCTGATGATGATTCATGGACGAATCGAAAGCGCTCGTAACAGCAACATGTATGGATCCTTTATTAATATTTTTGATTTTGAAACAAAAAAGACAATACGAAAAATTGAAAAATTAAAAAAAAGAATTATAAGAAAAAAAAAAAAAAAAAAAAAAAAAAAAAAAGTCTCCGTTGTATTTAATAATATTTGCTTGAATATATATATATATATATGTGTGTGTGTGTGTGTGTGTGTGTGTGTGTGTGTGTGTGTGTGTGTGTGTGTGTGTGTGTGTGTGTGTGTGTGAGAGAGTTGGTTTCTTCTGTGGTAGGCAACCGTTTATTAAGTCGTTTTAACCGACCATTTGTCCGAAACATTGGTATGTCCAGTGTCGCAACCATATAAATTTGTTTATCTTAATTAATAATTACTACACACACATACACACACATACACACACACACACACACATATATATATATATATATATATATATATATATATATATATATATATATATATATATATAAAATATCTATCCATTCACGTGTAATCACCTTTTTCTTCACCATATTCCCTTTGCTTCACTATTTTGTTATCAAGTAAGATCTTATTTGTTGTTTTATCAAATACTTTTGCATGCAAAATCCGATCCCGCATTTTGCTAATTCCTACCCCCTCTGGTGAGAAGGAAAGTATTTCTTGAAACTCTGCGGATTAAGGACTATCCACTTATCTAGTGTTTCCTTTTCAGTTTAAATATGTTTTTAACTCATTTCAAAGTGTTTTTTAACATGTTTTATTAATTGTTTGCTCATATATATATATATATATATATATATATATATATATATATATATATATGAAGAAAAGAAATTAAAACGGTAAATTAAAATTTACAAGTAAATTTACTGTTCGATAGAATACGACAAAAACAATTTTCAAAAAATCCTTATTCCATGGAGTTTTAAAGAATTCTAATATTCTCTTCAGAGCATAGAACTAAATTAGCAAATTAAAATTATAGCCGGGCTAAAAATTGCTGGTTATGGCGTTAAATGAAAGCACTTTAGAATGGTTAGTCATGAATTGCAAAAAAAAAAAAAATGTTTGTGAAAATAGGGAGAAAATGGAGGGAGGGGAGCAAACCGTTGGTAGAAAGTTCCAAAGCGCATGAAGACTCACTCAATGGTAAATCCAAAAAGCGAAGGGAATTTGTTTAAAAACAAAATTAGTCAGAAGTTCAAAGTGGCACGTGCTAGTGAGTTGTAGGTTGAAAATAATCTTATTGGCAAAGTAATTTCAGAGCGAGAAATAATCCGAAAGGAATATATAATTCTTCTTGCAGTTGCTGAAAAGGCCTCAAAATTCCGACACGTCAACACACAGGAAATAAATACAGAAAAGATAATAAACATTTATGGAGATAAAAATAATCTAGCGTCTTTATTGAACACGTTGGATCTTTCACAATTAATTGAGCTCTTTTCGTATTTCGCCTATAAAACTAAATTTTACTCCAATGATAAAAAATAGCAAGAAATATATTGAATCAACAGAAATATTTAATCGAATATTTTTTTGATAAAGCTGATATTTTTATGGATTATTGTTTTTAGACAGAAAATCAATAACACACAGTAAATGTGAGTTTATAAACTATTTTTTTTTTCAATTTTCACCCCAAACAAGGCACAGTGCAACTTTGAAGTAGGGGGCTACTATCGGGGACATAAGTTGCAGGGGTATTATGAAGGGAGATGAGTAGCAAGATATTTGTTCACATTACACTTGAACTTCTGCATGTCAGTACAGTTGGGAAAACAGAATCCCGGAAGGGAATTCTAAAGTCTAGCAGTTCTGGGGGAGAAACTATTGGAGTAGAAGGCTTTCTTACACCTAGAGATCTCTACTGTGAAGGGGTGGGATTTAGCTGCTTGTCGGGTTTGTAGGGGGTATTTACGTCGAGGAGGTAGAAGTGCTTGTAGTTTGTCAGAGGATTCACCATTAAATACTTGTAAAACAGGCAGAGGGATGCAACGTTTCGTCGATGGGACAGAGGCTGAAGCCTAGATGACAGTTCAGGACCCATTAGGTTGGTGACTCTCTTTTGAACCCTGTCAAGGAGTGAGAGACAAGTAGCAGATGCACCAGCTCAAATGTGACAAAAATACTCCATACATGGGCGAATGGTGGCCTTATAGAGGTACAGGATACTTTCAGGCGTAAGTAGTTTTCTAGCACGGTAGACATGGTCCACCTTCTTCGCAGCAGCCTTGGCAATGCTTTCAATGTTCCAGTTCATGTTCCCTGTAAGCGTTAGGCCGAGGAGTTTAAAGAAAGTACTTTCGGGTAATGTGTTCTTAGCCATTGCTATTGGTGGTAGAGAAGGTTTCTTGTAATTATTGAAGGAAACAAGCTTAATCTTAGCAGCATTGAATGTGACCATTCATTTTTGTCCCCATTCCACTACAGATTTGAGGTTATCCTCTAGTGTTTCTGCCAATTCCTTAGATATGTGTTCATTTGCTTTCCTCACATGTCTATGAAAGTAATGTTCATTGTATTTTAAATATAGAACTGAGACGTAAATGTGATAAATTAATAAATACTAATGCCCATAAAGTAATATTGTGCTACATAGTTCAATAAAAATTATAAAACCATATTGTAAGAGATAATCTATAATTTACTCCTTCAGTCTAGAACCTCTCGGTAGAAAAGGTTGGATTTTTTCCCCAATCATTTTTCTAATGTTACTTTTTTTTTAGTCGTGTGCAAGCGACTCAATAAGTTACTCTGTCGGTCGGTCGGTCTGTCGGTCGGTCAGTCCGTAACACTTTTGTGCTTGGTCTTTTTGGTTAAGATCAAAGGTCTGTTGTTAATAGATGCTGTTCTTAGCTTTTTAAGCTTTTCTTGGCCTTTTGACCAAGATCAAAGTATAGGATCTATTCCGGCAGATACTGCAAGCAAAGACCATATGTGGGGTTCCCCCCACATATAAGACCTTGGTCAATGTAGGGGCAACGCTTCATACCAATTGTCACTATCCAGCTCCCATTTCCCACCCATCGGGAGCTGGTCCCCTTTTCTCCCCCCCCTCCCTTTCTCTCCACATTAAAAAACGGCCTTGTGCCTAATTTGCTCAGTGGGGAAGCAAATAAATACATACTCCCCGGGGAGTTGGTCCCCATTTCCCCTTCACTCCTCACATTAAAAATCGCCTTGTGACTAATTTGCTCAGTGGGGGAGCAAATAAATACCCTTTTCTTTGCCTTTTGACCAAGATCAAAGTGTAGTATCTTTTCTTACTACATGCTGTACTTATTGTGATATAAAATGGGGGATCACTTTTCTGTATTAATTTAATGTAAAATAATCACCCACTTTACAACCAGTCAGTCTCAAAGCCATTCAAGTCATTCTCCAGATCATTCAAGTTGTTTTTGAAGGATTCCAGTTATTTTTTAAACATTCAAGTCATTCTTACGGTCATTCAATTCATCCTTAAGTTCATTAAAGTCATTCTAAGTCATTTACTTTTTATTTATTTAAGTCATTTCAGCCCATTTTTCGGTCATTTTAGTTTATCTTTAAGAATTTCATATCAATCCTACATTCACACATTCATTCATTACACAAGAGCACGCGACTAATGGCTATCGGCCTTGTTTTTTACGTAATGATTCACTGACTTGTTTCTTTGGTAAAGAACTGCTGAAATTACTACAAGGTCCCACATCATTATAACAATAATCAGATATTATTATAATGATATTCGAAACGAGGCTACATCAAATGGAGGTCGCTTTCATATTTTTAAAATTTTACTTAAGCATTAAACAGTTTAAGACCTCGATTTAATTTTACTTAAGCATTAAACAGTTTAAGACCTCGATTTAATTTTACTTAAGCATTAAACAGTTTAAGACCTCGATTTAATTTTACTTAAGCATTAAACAGTTTAAGCCCTCGATTTAATTTTACTTAAGCATTAAACAGTTTAAGACCTCGATTTAATTTTACTTAAGCATTATACAGTTTAAGACCTCGATTTAATTTTGCTTAAGCATTAAACGGTTTAAGACCTCGATTTAATTTTACTTAAGCATTAACCAGTTTAAGACCTCGATTTAATTTTACTTAAGCATTAAACAGTTTAAGACCTCGATTTAATTTTACTAAAGCATTAAACAGTTTAAGACCTCGATTTAACTTTACTTAAGCATTAAACAGTTTAAGACCTCGATTTAATTTTACTAAAGCATTAAACAGTTTAAGACCTCGATTTAATTTTGCTTAAGCATTAAACAGTTTAAGACCTCGATTTAACTTTACTTAAGCATTAAACAGTTTAAGACCTCGATTTAATTTTACTTAAGCATTAAACAGTTTAAGACCTCGATTTAATTTTACTTAAGCATTAAACAGTTTAAGACCTCGATTTAATTTTACTTAAGCATTAAACAGTTTAAGACCTCGATTTAATTTTACTAAAGCATTAAACAGTTTAAGACCTCGATTTAATTTTACTTAAGCATTAAACAGTTTAAGACCTCGATTTAATTTTACTAAAGCATTAAACAGTTTAAGACCTCGATTTAATTTTGCTTAAGCATTAAACAGTTTAAGACCTCGATTTAACTTTACTAAAGCATTAAACAGTTTAAGACCTCGATTTAATTTTACTTAAGCATTAAACAGTTTAAGACCTCGATTTAACTTTACTTAAGCATTAAACAGTTTAAGACCTCGATTTAATTTTACTAAAGCATTAAACAGTTTAAGACCTCGATTTAATCTTGCTTAAGCATTAAACAGTTTAAGACGTCGATTTAACTTTACTTAAGCATTAAACAGTTTAAGACCTCGATTTAATTTTACTTAAGCATTAAACAGTTTAAGACCTCGATTTAATTTTACTAAAGCATTAAACAGTTTAAGACCTCGATTTAATTTTACTTAAGCATTAAACAGTTTAAGACCTCGATTTAATTTTACTTAAGCATTAAACAGTTTAAGACCTCGATTTAATTTTACTAAAGCATTAAACAGTTTAAGACCTCGATTTAATTTTACTTAAGCATTAAACAGTTTAAGACCTCGATTTAATTTTACTAAAGCATTAAACAGTTTAAGACCTCGATTTAATTTTGCTTAAGCATTAAACAGTTTAAGACCTCGATTTAATTTTACTTAAGCATTAAACAGTTTAAGACCTCGATTTAATTTTACTTAAGCATTAAACAGTTTAAGACCTCGATTTAATTTTACTTAAGCATTAAACAGTTTAAGACCTCGATTTAATTTTACTTAAGCATTAAACAGTTTAAGACCTCGATTTAATTTTGCTTAAGCATTAAACAGTTTAAGACCTCGATTTAATTTTACTTAAGCATTAAACAGTTTAAGACCTCGATTTAATTTTACTAAAGCATTAAACAGTTTAAGACCTCGATTTAATTTTACTTAAGCATTAAACAGTTTAAGACCTCGATTTAATTTTACTAAAGCATTAAACAGTTTAAGACCTCGATTTAATTTTGCTTAAGCATTAAACAGTTTAAGACCTCGATTTAATTTTACTTAAGCATTAAACAGTTTAAGACCTCGATTTAATTTTACTTAAGCATTAAACAGTTTAAGACCTCGATTTAATTTTACTTAAGCATTAAACAGTTTAAGACCTCGATTTAATTTTACTTAAGCATTAAACAGTTTAAGACCTCGATTTAATTTTACTTAAGCATTAAACAGTTTAAGACCTCGATTTAACTTTACTTAAGCATTAAACAGTTTAAGACCTCGATTTAATTTTACTTAAGCATTAAACAGTTTAAGACCTCGATTTAATTTTGCTTAAGCATTAAACAGTTTAAGACCTCGATTTAATTTTATTTAAGCATTACACAGTTTAAGACCTCGATTTAATTTTACTTAAGCATTAAACAGTTTAAGACCTCGATTTAATTTTACTTAAGCATTAAACAGTTTAAGACCTCGATTTAACTTTACTTAAGCATTAAACAGTTTAAGACCTCGATTTAATTTTACTAAAGCATTAAACAGTTTAAGACCTCGATTTAATTTTACTTAAGCATTAAACAGTTTAAGACCTCGATTTAATTTTACTTAAGCATTAAACAGTTTAAGACCTCGATTTAATTTTACTTAAGCATTAAACAGTTTAAGACCTCGATTTAATTTTACTTAAGCATTAAACAGTTTAAGACCTCGATTTAATTTTACTTAAGCATTAAACAGTTTAAGACCTCGATTTAATTTTACTTAAGCATTAAACAGTTTAAGACCTCGATTTAATTTTACTTAAGCATTAAACAGTTTAAGACCTCGATTTAACTTTACTTAAGCATTAAACAGTTTAAGACCTCGATTTAATTGTACTTAAGCATTAAACAGTTTAAGGCCTCAATTTAACTATAAACAAGTGGCGCATGAATGCCCCCACCCCAGTGAGTGCATAGTGACCAAAACATAAAAAATTGACTAATTTACACGCGAGTCCGCGACACCTGAAAGTATCCTGTACCTCTTTAAGGCCATGTATGGAGTATTGCTGTCATATTTGGCCTGGTGCATCTGCTACTAGTCTCTAGACAAGGTTAAAAAAAGAGTCGCCAATCTGATAGGCTCTGAACTGGCATCTAATCTTCAGCCTCTGTCCCATCGACGAAACGTTGCATCCCTCTGCCTGTTCTACAAGTGTTTTAATGGTGAATGCTCTGATGAACTGCAGACACTTGTGCCCCCACGACGTAGACACCATCGAAAAACTCGACAGGCAGCTAAATCCCACCCCCACACAGTAGAGATCCCTAGATGTAAAAGATCTTTCTACTCCAGTAGTTTCTTCCCCAGAACCGCTAGACTCTGTAATTCCATTCCAGGTCCCTGCTTCCCTAACTGTACTGACATACAGAAGTTCAAGTGTAACGTGAACCGATATCTTGCTGCCCAAATATCAGCATAGTGCCCCAGCAGTTGCTGCCTCTGATAGTAGCCCCCTACACCAAAGTGGCAACGTGCCTTGTTTGGGGTGAAAATGTAATAAAAAAAAAAAAAATTTTAATTAAACCTTTTTGTTAAAAGAGTTAGAATTGGTTTTGGATTTATTATTTTAGCTATAAGCTTTAATTAACCGGCGTCACTGAGGAATTAAAGGAGAAAATTGACTGACATTTTTACGAGGAAACAAAATTTACATTTGGCGATTTTAATTTTCTAAAGAAATTATTTTGTTATATGAATTTATTGGGAAGAACTCAAGAACTTATGATCACAACAGATACGCTTCGTTTATTCTGTTTCTAACCATTTTGTTTTAGCTGGAATAATATTTTAAGTAAATGAAAAATAAGCGACTAGTGAATCTGGTGATTTCAAGTCATACAAAATACTGGAAAGAAAATATTCATATAAGACAATCCCAGCCAAATAAAATTGCTCAATATACTAGACAAAGCAAATAAAGTTATAGAGTTTATATGTTTAAATTTCATTTAAAAGAATAACTTTTCAAAATAAAAAAAAAATATTGTTTGAACCAAAGAATACAATACTATTATATAACAGTCACTTTGTGTGTATGTGTTTGTGTGTGTGACTTCCATCCTTATAGGTTCCGAAACGGCTGAGCCTATATTCTGCAAATTTCACACAAAGGTAATTTATGTGTCTGGCAGTGTTCTTAGATATGTTTTGTACACAAATTCATCGAATAAGTATCGAAAATCGAAAAAATACGATCCTAAAAATTGTTTTCTTTTTTATAGATAAAAAAATGCGGGATAATAAGTTTACGTTACACCAACAAAGGGAGAAAATTCTCAGAAAATCAAACAATATTCAATTCTTAGCAAACGATTTTTTTCTTGAAAAAAACAGAACTATTATCATCTGGATATATAACATAGTGGTAATTTTTTTTAAAAAGAAGAGGTACCATTGAAAATCGCTGCAAATCATTCCTTCTTTGTATATTTTAAAACTAAACATTAACCAGAAGTGGCATTTCCAGGGCAATTATCGTCAAACCCTAATATCAGATAACGTGATAGCAGTGTCGGAAATCGCCATTAAAAATGCGTGATAAAAACTTGAATAATTCGACTTACTATCTTTGGAAGCTTATAACTACTTAAAAAATGTAATTCAACCCCTATTTTTTTTCAATTAAAGGAGAAAAGACCAAATTTTAAAATAATAACAGGTTTAATAGCAAATTATGCAATATTTGTTTTTTAATCGGTTTTCTTTAAAAAAAAAAGATTTAAAGAAAATCAACGAATTTTAACTAACTTTGATAATATATATATATATATACATATATATATATATACATTCCAAAAAATCACTTACCTATAAAAAATACTAAGCAATGAGTACTTCCATTCTTCATTGTTAAGAATTTATCGATATTTATATTTTATATTCCATGTCCTTTTAAATAAAACACTTTTTTAGGCAAGAGTTAAAAAAAAAACGCGACATCAGATGCTTTTCACAGTTGAAATAAAGGGAGACAGATGTCTGCTTTTCTTCGAGTTGACATCTTCGGTGGCTTTAAGCGCCAGAATTAATGTCTCTTTCTATTGCGTGCTGTAAACAAAAGTTAGTAAATATGAGCCACCGTAAGTGAAAAATGATCACATTTCACTTATCAGTTTTTACTGTTAAAAAAAAAAAAATGTACCGATTTTTTTTTTTATTCGCTTAAAGAAATACGTGAGTATTTGATTTAATATATTTTATTTCTTCTTTATGGAGTGAATTTTTTTTAAAATATCTAAAAAAAAAAACATTGCATGAAATAGAAAAAATTGTCGTAATTGTACGAAATTTTCTGAACAATATATGAAGATTACAAGGTTTCACTTTAAAAAAATTCAACGTGTTTTTTTTTTTAAAAAAAGGTTTTAAACTTTGGACTTTACAGGTAAATTTGCAAATAACTGTTCTTTTTTTATTAGCATATTTTATTTATTGATCTTTTATTTGTGATGTATAAATTTGAGGTGAGAAAATTAATTATTTTCATTTTAATAGACATTTGAAAATGGGGGTGGTGAATTGAAAAAAACGTTTGTCTAAAATATCATATTCAGTTTATTGGAAAGAGCATAAAATTTTACATTGAACCTGAAAATATATTAAAAATTGAATCAATAGAAAAATTTTGATAGATTTTTAAAGTTTAAAAATTGAAAAAATTTAACTCATCAAATTCAATTGATTTCATTACGCAAAAAACTGGCTGCATGGACGCGCGCAGGCACTTTATAAACACTGTCTTTTACAAAATAAAAAATAATATTTCTATTATTTTTTAAACAACTTTAATAGTTTATTTTGGAAGTATATTTCATAAAGATAATAAACAACCCACTTTAAAAAGAGAAATTACGAGTTTTTTTTTAATATTTTATTCGCCGTTTTGTGTTAGGGGTGTCAAAAATTACCAAAAGATTCTGATACACCTAATGACGTGATATTGTAAACAAAAACAGATTCAATAAACGACATTATCATTTATTAATTTTTTATTTATTTTTTTTAGAATTAATCTACCGGGCAAATTATTCCTCGTAAAATTTAAAATATTCAATAGAGGATTGATTCCAAAATGATACATACGCAATCTGCGTAAATTAAAATATCATGTTTAAGCGTATTGTACAATCGGGCAAATATATTCTTAATGTCTTCCTCTTCCGGTTTTTCTCTTCCAAACTCCCCTATACGTTGCCTCTCCCTCCTCTTCCTGTTCTCACCTCGCCCACTCCTCTCTCTTTTTCTCTGTCCATTTTTATATATGTCTCTTTCTCTCTTCCCTCCTTTCTAGACCTATATATCTTTCATTCTTTCTGTCTATAAATTTCTTTTCTCCCTCTCTCTCTCTCTCTCTCTCTCTCTCTCTCTCTCTTTCTTTCTCTCTCTCTCTCTCTCTCTCTCTCTCTCTCTATATATATATATATATATATATATATATATATATATATATAACCTTTAAAACTATATAAAAAATATTTTTTTATCATTCGTTAGAAAACCATCTAGTCAGTGAGTTATTTAATCACCTGCAATCACTGCATCAACTCGCTCTCGAATTTACTATAGTACCAATAATTTATTTTTCAAGGGATCATCAGTTGTTTACCATGAAACACTGTTTCGGGGATCTAAAAACAAAACAGTATATTACATCATGGCTCCCCAGCAGTGTTGATCAAACACCACCACCCTTAATCTTAGGAAGAAGACATGTTACAAACATTTGATCCAATTTCCTATTCTTAATTGCAATTACTAACCTTTTCATAGTATAAAAATGAATTTCTTACCTGTGCGATTCATCAATTTCCACATTTAAAATGGATATATTTTTTTAATTTATCAGTCTTGTATTTATAAGCTTTGGATTAATCCATTTAACTACTTATCACCCCCACTATGATTAGTATTTAATATATTTACATTCTTATTTATTTAAAATTAGATATATAAAGGTTTGAAATATTTTTACATATATACATTTTTTTTATATATAATTTTATTATATGTAATTATAAATACATTTTATACATTGCTAATATAGTTTTGTATATATATATATATATATATATATATATATATATATATGTGTGTGTGTGTGTGTGTGTGTGTGTGTGTGTGTGTGTGTGTGTGTCTATATAGATAGATAGATAAATAGATAGATAGAATATATATATATATATAGATATAGATATATATATATAGATATATAGATATATATAGTTATGCATGCGTGTATTATTCCCTTTTTCGTCTTTTCTGTCTATACATTTCTCTATCTATTTCTCTTTCTCTTTTCTCCTCTCTCTCTCTCTCTCTCTCTCTCTCTCTCTCTCTGTATGGATATATACACTCATATATATATACATAAATATATATATATATATGCATAGATATGTATATATACGTATATATACATACGTATATATATACGTATATATATACGTATATATACATACGTATATATATATATATATATATATATATATATATATATATATATATATATATATATATATATATATATATACCTTTTATCTCTCGTACTCAAAGAAGTCGTTAATTCATAGTAAACATAATTTATTTTAAACGCCATAAAACTCTGATTCCCCCTCCCCTGTCCCCTCCGCTTCTTCTCATCATTTCAAACTAAAAGCTAAAAATGACCTAACTTACAGCCTCCCTATCCTTCTACGTCCCTCTACCCCTCACTCCATTTCCCCCTCCTCCTCCCCTCGTTCAAAATACAATGGACGACATCTTGTTTGTCTCCTCCCAGCTAATTAGTTATATGTCATTGTTTTCCTATTAATACCCAAGCAAAGGAAAACCCCACCCATTCCTTGTCCGCTTCCCCTCCTCCCCTTGTGTCTCTACCAACCCCGCCCTTTTCTGTCTCCTGTCTGTTCCCGTCCCTTCTAACCCCTTTTTTTCACCTCCCCACCTCTATTCCACGCGAGGATGGGGATTTGGGGGGGGGGGGAGAATAATTATTGACATTGCAGCAGTTTCCGACGACATAATCTTTACTTTCGTCGTCCCAGACAAGAATCGGACTCCTCGGCGAGTTGATGTGCGTAATTTTCCATGTTGATTTTCCCATCTATTCCAAGGAGAAGGGGAAAAATGATCGTAGATATATATAAGTCAAAGAGATTCGACTTGTTTGATTTTTAAAGGTAAACGGGAATTTATTTGGAAAACGGAAAAATACAGAAACAAACAAAACATCAACGAACAACAACAACAACAACAATAATAATAATTATTATTATTATTATAATTATAATTATAATAACAATAATTATAATAATAATAACAACAATAATAATAATAATTTTAAAATTATGCAAAAATGATATTAACTAATAATTATTAACTAATAATTTAACTAGAAAATCTAAAAAATAAATTCATATATATATATGAAAGAGAGAGAGAGAGAAAGAGAGACATTTAGTTTAAAAGCGGATAACAACGTTTTACAAAAAAAAAATCAAAAAAAAAACGAGAAAATTCATGTAAAAGAAAAGAAAGAATTCTCATACCTTCAGCAAAATAATTATTTTAAAATTTCCAATTCCTGATTCTTCAATCGTTTAGTTGGCCTTTTAAACGTTTAAACGTGCATTAAGTGATATCCGTCTTTATTATTATTATTATTATTATCATTATTATCATTATTATTATTATTATTATTATTATTATTATTATCATTATTATTATTATTATTATTATTATTATTATTATTATTATTTGTTGACCATTAAAAATAAATAATTAAAAAAATAATAACAAAACAGAAACAGAAACGGTGAATCAATTTCATCTCACTCCTTATTTCGTTCACAGCGATCTGAGAAAAGCAATGATCGCCTTACACGGAAAGCAAACCGTCTGCAAAGACATCCATTCCACACGAATGAATATTTGATGCTTATTTCCATACACACCCGCGCGCATATATAATATTAGAGAAGAAAACCAAACAAAACAACAACAAACAAAAAAAAGAGAGAGGAAAAAGTTATGGCGTAAATGCAAACATTTGATTCTTTCGTGTAAAGAAACGACAAGGAACAGCGGGAAAAGGGAACTACATTTTTACACTTTACGACGCCATTTTATTTATATATATATATATATAT
>NC_136498.1:121548381-121555881 GCF_053919585.1 Euprymna scolopes | reverse complement strand
GTGTGTGTGTGTGTGTGTGGCTGTTGTTTGTTTTTGGTAGCGATACTTATTGAATGAATGCAATTATTTATATGGAAGCGCATTTTTACCTAAATGCGAGTTGGGAATAACTTTCCCTTTTACCAGTTTGGTAACACCAAATGGGAAGCGGGATGTATGTTGTTTTTAAAATATAATTATCCACTGACACGTGTTTCGTCGTCTACGACTCATCCGAGTCTGTCTGTGTCCATATTTTCAAACTCTATCTCCTCTGAAACTAAGCGGCGCGAGGGGCCTCAAATGATTAGATTTTTTTATGGGTCTTCAGGTGGGTAAAATAATTTTTCAGGAATCAAAAATAGATCAACATTGAAAAAATCGTTATATATTGTGTATATTTATTTTAGTTTATTTATATATATATATATATATATAATTACTTAATTTGCTCACATAAAATTAATATACGAAAGTATAAATTTATGCGTAAACTTTAAGTATTTACTTCAAAAGTGCTCAATACGTAGGTAGACCTAGTTAGTAAGTTATAAAATATATATGGTGCATAAGCCTGAAAAGTCCTAGAGTGGATGAAACGCGGAATATTCAGTGTAGCTTAATCGCCATATATATTTTATAACTTATTATATATATATATATATATATATATATATATATATATATATATATATATATATATATAACATTTTCATATATATAAATATAATCATAAATCCCTATAATATAGCCGCAATGATGAGCTGTAAAACAGCGAAATAGTACTATATGTGGATGACTACATATATATATGTGTGTGTGTGTGTGTGTGTGTGTGTGTGTGTGTGTGTGTGTGTGTGTGTGTGTATACATATATATATATCTATATATATCTATATATATATCAAAATTTTGAAAATAATTTCTGACGAGGACGCATCAGACCGTCTGAAACGTGCGTAAACGATTTCAATGACTTAAAAACATTATTACAATGATCCAAACATAATTCTCAATGAAAAACCAAGACACGGAATAATAAAATAATGTTAAAAAATACACATTGTTGGTGACTACTCCCGTATTTAAATATACCTCTTTCTTTCGTTGGAATTTATTAACTCATTTTATATACATATATATATATATATATATGTATATATATATATATATATATGTATACATATATACACACACACACACACACACACACACACACACATATATATATTCAAGAGTATCCTAGCCAAAAATACAGAAATTAACTTTATTCCTTAAACCTACACACACACACACACACACACACACACACACATATATATATATATATATATATATATATATATATATATATATATATATATATATATATATATATATATATATATACTTGTTTATTGTTATATAAACATAGTCACATCCTGCTGCTACAAATAGTTTCAATCAAACAACAGATATCATCAGGCAGCGACTTGACTATTCAAAAGTTCAATGAATAATCTTTTAATAATAAGTATTCATTAAACTTTTGAATAGTCAAGTCGCTGCCTGATGATATCTGTTGTTTGATTGAAAAAAGTGGCTATTTGTAGCAGCGGGACGTGAGCATGTTTATATAACAATAAACAAGTATTATCAGCTCTTTTTATTGAGCACTATCTAACAACCTCGTTGAATTCATTAGTCCATTACTTTTGAATAAAAAAAAAACGAG
This sequence comes from Euprymna scolopes, assembly GCF_053919585.1. Taxonomy (NCBI): domain Eukaryota; kingdom Metazoa; phylum Mollusca; class Cephalopoda; order Sepiida; family Sepiolidae; genus Euprymna; species Euprymna scolopes. The sequence goes on along the minus strand of NC_136498.1, from coordinate 121,554,188 downwards.
TATATATATATATATATATATATATATATATATATATATATATATATATATATATATATATATATATTAGTGTTGGGACGAATGTTCGGAATCGAAATCGGAAACCGGAAGATTTGGGGGTATCGGAATCGGTATCGGAATCGGAAAAATTGATGCCTATTTTCCGATGCCAAAACGATTCTTTTAATTGTCTGTTTTTATTTGATTTTGTTTAAACCAAAAATCTTCTACTGCTGGCAACAATTATGAGATAATAAATATTTATTGATTTAAAATACCAGTAAAGCCAAAATTGATAGATCATCCTCCACAAGTGTAATTTGACGTTTAGGAAAAACATCTACATATTTAACATGTGTTTTAAGAAAATCGGGGGAAAAGACCGTTCTTATAGTTAAATATTTAGAGATTTAAAAGAATCGGAATCGATAATTGTATCGGAATCCGGAAAAGTATTGGTCTCGTCCCATCACACACACACACACACACACACACACACACACACACACATATATATATATATATATATATATATATATATATATATATATATATATATATATATATATATATATATATATATATTAAGTAATGTGATTGATAATTTAAAATTTGAAAATCAAATTATAATTAAATTAAAAATCCGTTTCATAAGAAGGAACAACAACAAAATCAATTATCTGTACGATCGTTTCGGAAAACAATGCTTTTTATTGTGGTAGATATCAAGTTACGTACAATAATTACATATAGTTTATACATATATATATATATATATTTATATATATATATATATATATATATATATATATATATATATATATATATATATATATATATATATATATATAAAGACAGAAAGAGAAAGAGAGATTCTGTCCACATACTCTATTCCCGGCTTAATTTCCTAATATATTCCGAGTGCTTTTTTATTCGTCATCCGGTTGAATCGATCATTATTTTTGTTTGAGAAAGGCTATATATAGATACACACACACACACACACACACACACACACACACATATATATATATATATATATATATATATATATATATATATAATCAGATGTATTGAATTCACTCATGCTATTTTATATAGTATCATTTATATAGTATTTTTATGAAGTACGTCTTACATGTGTTTTGTTGAATAGTGGAAGACTATTATGAAAAAAACGCAAGAGAGAAATGTAAGTACCTAAAACACTGTTGAAGTTTTTTTTATATATGGAATGAAAAAAGATTTAAAGAAGAAAAAACATGTGAAGAAAGATAAATTAAAATATTTAGTTTGCAAAAACATAAATAAAAAAACTTACGTATTCTTGTGTTTATCATCTCCCACCACCAAAAAGATAATTGAATTCAAAACACGCGAGGAGAAACGTCACCATATATATATATATATATATATATATATATATATATATATATATATATATATATATATATATATATATATATATATTCAGTGTAGCTTAATCGCCAGATACATTTTATAACTTACTATATATATATATATATATATATATATATATATATATATATATATATATATATATATATATATATATTAAGTTATAAAATGTATATGGCGATTAAGCTACACTGAATACTCCGCGTTTCAGGCTTATGCGCATAAGCCTGAAGAATCCTAGAGTGGATGAAACGCGGAATATTCAGTGTAGCTTAATCGCCATATACATTTTATAACTTACTAACTAGCTCTACCTGCGTATTGAGCACTTTGGAAGGAAATACTTAAAGTTTACGCATAAATCTATGCTTTCGTATATTAATTTTATGTGAGTAAATTAAGTAGTTATATATACATATACATACACACACACATATCTATATATCTATAAAAGTGAACGTGTCTGTCTGTCTGTCTGTGTGTCTGTGTGTATGTCTGTCTGTGTACATTTCCCTACGCAATAACTCTGTCAATTTTTAGTCTATAGACTCGAAATTTGAAATACCGGGTACTGAGATTAGGGAAAATCGATGTGACGGGTGTCAGCCAGAAATTTGGCTGTTAAGGGGTCAAATTTCAACGATTTGACCTTTAAGAACTCTACCAAACTCCTTCGACAATTTTGGGTCTAGACACTTGAAATTTTAGATATAGGTTCCTTGAACCTGGATCTAACTTAATAAAGTGATTTGAGCCCGAAACTATAAAATTTAAGGGGTCATAATAGGGGTCAAAGTTTTAAAAAATTAACCATTTTTTTTTTTGTTTTTTTTGCTTTTTTTGCACAGCATACACCTCCAAACACCCGAGCAACGCCGGACACCCCTGCTAGTATATCTATCTATATATATATATATATATATATATATATATATATATATATATATATACATATATATATATATACATATATATATATGTCGATGATTACAAATATATATATATATATATAATTGACTTTGTTGTTGTTCCTTCTTATGAAACTGATTTTTGATTTAATTAAATTTTGATTTTTAAATTTTAAAAATTTTTAAAAATTTTAAATTGTAAATCACATTATTTAATATTGAATTAGCTCTAGGACATTTAACTATCGAGCTTATTATATATCTAAATTACAACGAGCATTTCCTGTATTTTAATTAAACTAGTAATTTCACTATTACATTAAAATACACTTAGCTCTTTAGACTATTATTCTAATCTCCTTTAAATTATATATATATATATATATATATATATATATATATATATATATATATATATATATTTATATATATTAGTGGCCTGACAATCAAGCAAAATTCATCCTAAATCAGCAAAACTAAAGCCTGCTTGCTAGGACACTATATATGCAAATTTTATTAGTTTGAAAATATAGGTTCTTTTCTACAAATGTTATAAAATTTTAACCATAGAATAGTATTATAATCTTCAAAAAGCTTGCAAATTTTCATGTAGTTTCATCCCATAAAACCAAATATATGAGCATTTCAATATTCAATTTGTTTACGAATATAGATATATCCATATATATATATATATATATATATATATATATATATATATATATATATATAGATAGATAGATAGATATAGATATACCACCTTTTTTTTTTTTTTGTCAATATTATAAGTTCGAAATATCGGCGACTCTTGATTAGAATTTAACAAAGGAAGGGTCGTTGGAAAGAATTATGAAGTAGGCTATGTGGCAATTGCTCTTAAAGTCGCACATTATGGTTTGTAAAAGTGAGGGATCACTTTTCTATACTAATTTAACGTAAAATGATAACACACTTTATAGCCACCGCTTTGGGGAGGGTATTTTTTAGGGGCGGATTTTATTTTGGCTTCGCACAAGCTAAACCTACCTTAAAAAAAGACTTGTTGTCTATATTTTTGCGGATGTGCTGAAAGCGAATATTGCATTTAAATTATTCGCAATTAAGTATTTTTTCGGGTATTAAGCAAAAATATAAGTATGTAATGAATTATATATATATATATATATATATATATATATATATATATATATACATATATATATATGTGTGTGTGTGTGTATATTGTTATATTAGAAATATATATGTGTGTGTATGCGTGTATACTATTAGATTTATACATATATATATATATATATATATATATATATATATAGAGAGAGAGAGAGAGATAGATAGATAGATAGCCAGATAAATATGTATATATATATACATATAGTTATATTAGAAATATATATGTGTTTATAAATGTATATATATCCGTATCTATCATTTATATAATTATATATATATACATATATATACATGCATATATATATATATGACTATATACATATACATATATATATATATATATATATATATTGTTACAGACGGAATGTATATATATATATATATATATATATATATATATATATGTACATTAATATATAAATTTATCAATACCGCTTATATATGTATTTTATATATCCATATCTATTATATATATATGTGTGTGTGTGTGTGTGTGTGTGTGTGTGTGTGTGTGTGTGTGTGTGTGTGTGTGTGTGTGTGTGTGTGTGTGTGTTCAAATTATTGAAACGAGAATCAAAGTTCAAATCAATTTTGATTCTCGTTTTAATAGAACAGGGACTCCACCGAAAAATGTGTCCACATATGAGACTAATGTAACCATCATGTTTTATAATAAACAACCTATATATATATATATATATATATATATATATATATATATATATATATATAAAGCTGAACGTTTGTGTGTGTGTCTGGTAAAGAATAGGTTCCTATATGGTTGACTATTTTAAAAAACTGATCACATATAATGATAGAAGATGTATCGAGGCACAGGAATTTGTATGTTTGATCTGACATAATGCTTATTCATTAAAATTGTGGGGTCTGCGTACGCGCCTGGTCCACAAAGTATGGAAATAAAAAAAAAAATTTTAAAGAACGTTTACAAGTGATTTTGATATAGATGTAAAAAAAGAATACTTTGATAAGTATAAGGGATGGTATAATAAAATTGTGGGGGTCTGCGTTCGCGCCTGGCCTCCATAGAACGGAAATAGGCCCAAATTTTTATAAAGACTTGTCGTATCTATCTGCATAAGTATACTTTGATAATTATGTTTCAGTTTTAAGAAATATCGTATAATAAAATTATGGGGTGTTCGTTCGCGTCTGACCTCCATAGAATGGAAATATGTCACAAAGTTTAACAAGGTTTTTATATAGATTCACAGAATATTGTGACAAGTGTTTCAGTGTGAACAGGTATGGTATAATAAATTATGAGGTTTATGTATTTTATTTTTACTTTCATCATATTTTGCTTTGGTTTTGATCCCCCCCCCCAAATTCGAAGCTATCTCTTTACAACCCTTCCTTTTCATAACGTATTATCATACTTTCACTACTTTTCTGTAGGCTGTTTTTGAACCCAGTATACGACGAGTAATATTGTTAGTATATATATATATGTATAATAAACAGACTATATATATATATATATATATATATATATATATATACTCCTATAAATTCGTTTTTCTTTTGTGTACATTGATATTCATATTAAAACCCCTCTTTTCTATTTATTTAAAAAGAAAATACAATTTTCTTATATATGGGTCATGGAATTGAATTTATCTGCAAAAGATCTAGCTAATTTGCATATTCTTTTAAACATTCATTTCAATTAATTCCCCATTAGTTTTTTCGGTTTTCTTCTGGGATGATCATTTTTAGTTAACTATTACGTGTAATTATATTCATGCAGATATTCTACATGATTTATACTTGCATGATATTTGCGTAAAATCTTTACAGTAAACAAAAAATTGTTTCCATATATATTTATGTATACGTATATATTTTTGTTTAATCTATTAATCTATTTATCTATCTATATATCTATAAAAGTGAACGTGTCTGTGTGTCTGTCTGTCTGTCTGTGTACATTTCCTTACGCAATAACGTTGTTAATTTTAAGTCTACAAACTCGAAATTTGATATACAGGGTACTGAGATTTGGGAAAATCTTTGTGATCCATTTTCGGCCAGAAATTTGGTTGTTAATGGATCAAAGTTCAACGATTTGATCTTTGAGAATTCTACCAAACTCCTCCGACAATTTTGGGTCTAAACACTTGAAATTTTAGATATAGGTTCCTTGGACATGGATCTAACTTAATAACTTGATTTGAGTAAAAAAAACATAAATGTTAAGGAGTCATTATAGGGGTCAAAAATTTAAAAAATTGACCTTTTTGTTTTTTTGCTTTTTTTTTTCTCAACATACACCTCCAAACACCAAGG
>NC_136498.1:121523381-121543381 GCF_053919585.1 Euprymna scolopes | reverse complement strand
TTCATTTATTTATTTTGTTTATTTATTTATTCATTTATTTTGCGAATTAATCCCCCTGGCAAATTATATCCCGTAATATACAATAATCAATAGAGGATCGATTCTATAATAATACATACGCAATCTGCCCTCTTTTGGAAATAGGGTACGGTTATGAATATCTCCAGTATCAAATAATCCTCATACACTGTGAAATTTACTTCATATATCACATATATTAACACATGACTATGATTGAAACATTTTATGACAATAATCTCAGCGACTCTTGAGCAGAATTTGACTAATTAAGGCTCGTTGAAAAGGTAATGACCTGAATTGTGTAGTGGACTATCTGACATTTGCTTCTAAGATCGAACATTAAGAGGAGCATCTACCATCCAGAGCCTATTTTTGGAATATTTTTTTCAGCCATTAAATGTTTCGGTGAAGGTGCATATATAATTCCATGCCCAAAAAATTCCTTAAAATAACCTTTATTATAGATTTTTGAGGTGCTGAACAAAAAATAACGTTTCAAATAACACACACACACACCATCAGAAAAAGATGGCCATAAAGTGGGTGTTCATTTTACATTAAATTAATACAAAAAAGTAATCCCCAACTTTTTCAAACTATAATTTCTACATATATTGGAAACCACTCCTTTCCTAGAATTTTAGACGTAATCTTAATCTTCGGTTTCAGCACCCTCGGAAACGCATATTAGTTGCAATTTTTAAAGATTTTGTTGATACTGCACCTTTACCAAAGTTTCAATCATAGTCATTTGTTTTCCTAGGTTTGCATATAGATTACTAAACATCTGATATTTCCCCAAAACCTCTGGGCTTGATAAAGGGGAGACTAAAACTTGCTACTATAGTTACAAACGATTTGAAATAACAGCAAGGGGAGACTTGATTCCAACTATATCTCATATGTTATATCTCCGCTCTTTGGTTTTTATACATAAAGTAAATTTCAAAGTGTATGAAGATAATTTGATACTGGAGATATTCATAACCGTACCCTATTTCCAAAAGAGGGGAGATATAACATATGACAAATATTTGGAATCAAGTCTCCCCTTGCTGTTATTTCAAATCATTTGAAACTATAGCAACAAGTTTTAGTCTCCCCTGCAATAAAGACCAGAGGTTTTGGGGATGTATATATATATAAATATATATATATATATATATATATATATATATATATATATATATTTCAAAGAGTGTAGCCATCAAAATTAAAAAAAAAAATTACCCAATACGTATGTGATATATTAGAGGGTGGATGTGTGTGAGTGTGTAGGTGGGTATGTATATATGTATGCTCCTACATATATTTCTGTGTATATGCGTGTGTATATGTGTATATGCCTGCGTGCGTATGCGTGGGTATATGTATATGTACATGTATGTATATATATGTGTGTGTGATTGTGTGCGAGTGTGTCCTATACATGTGGAAAGAAAGTCATAAAAAAACCATAAAAACCTTCACCAAATGAACCAAAAGCCCCCTCTTTGAACTTAACACTTACTGGACACTACAAACACTTACTGTTGGGAACAGAATTTCTGAGACCATATCACTCTGAAAAACACATTTAGTATCAGCAGATGTAAAAATAAAATTTCACACTCCCATTTAAAAAAAAAAAAAAACTTATTACGAAAATATCTGATGAGAGCGAAACAAAGCTTGAAACGCGTTATAAAAATATTTGAAAATAAAAATATGATAAAAGGCTGAAAAGCCGACAATTGTTGATGGCTACACTCTTTTAAATATACATTTTTTTCTCTCGCTGGAACTATACAATCATCACTTTAAATATATATATATATATATATATATATATATATATATATATATATATATATATATATATATATATATATATATAAACTTCAATGATACATTTGAAAAATATTTATCTTTATAAAGATAAATATTTTCAACTTACTTTATTTTTTCAGTGTCTGCATCTTTGTTTAACCCTTTCTCTTTCTCTCTCTCTCTCTCTCTCTCTCTCTCTCTCTCTCTCTCTCTCTCTGTTGGATATATATATATATATATATATATATATATATATATATATATATATATATATATATATATATATATATATACAGTGCTATGATTTTTGTTTTTGTGGATTGATATTCATATTAAAAACCTTTTTTCCTATTTTATTTTAAAATAAAATACAACAAAGTTGTATATGGGTCGTGGAACTACATTCAGCTGCAAAAGATCTAGCTAATTTACATATTCTTTTAAACATTCATTTCAATTAATTTCTTATTAGTTTTTTCGGTTTTCTTATGGGATGACCGTCTACTATGTGTAATTATATTCATGCAGATATTCTACATGATTTATACTTGCGAAATACTTGCGTAAAAAGGTTACAGTAAACATAAACCTCTTTATATATATATATATATATATATATATATATATATATATATATATATATATATATATATATATATATTTAAATCTTGCCTACCAAACTCTTCTGTCAGTTTTTGGTCTACAGACATGAAACTTAATATATAGGATAATCGTACCAATGCAAATATTATATTTGTACTTTAGCTGGGGAAAATCGTGCAAAAGTATGAAAATTAAAGAAATGAAATTTGCCAGGTGACGGTCGAACGACGGCATTACGAATACGCATGCGTAACGTAATAGCTAGTGGTCCATGTTTTATTTTTATTTTTAGCCTTGCAGCAAACATGCCTTTATATGTCAGGTATTAACGTTAAAGGAAAATGTAAATTGTAAGCTAAACGTTTTGATTTCGATTTCCGGTTGTCGCGCACGAATCATTATTTTTTATTTATTCATTTATTTATTTTTTATTTATTTATTTTTTTGTAACTTTTAAAATCATTACTATATATTGGGTCCAATATAATATAATAATAAATACGAAATCTGCATCAATCAAAATATATTTATGTATGCGTATATATATATATATATATATATATATATATATATATATACACACATATATATATATATATATATATATATATATATATATATATATATATATATATATATATATATATTCACCAGTGGTGAAAAAAACCGGAATAGAGTGCTCAATGTGTAGCCAGAGCAGTATATAAGAAATTTATAACTGTGAGTCCAGAATGAGTTTACATATTGTTTCAACAAGGAAGATCCCCAAAGAGAGGAAATGTCCAACTAGCATCGTCAGAATTCATAGATGTCCATCTATGAATTCATATTCATATTTAAGCGTATTTTACGACCGGGCAATGTCGGGCGGCCTGCTAGTATATAAACACACACACACACACACACACACACACACACACACACACACACACATATATATATATATATATATATATATATATATATATATATATATATATATATATATATATATATAAACCAGAGAACAATCATTTAATAACTACGTATTTTTGCATGTATGCTTGCGTCGTATGTATATTCACATGGAAAAGTCGTGAACAATTCTTCGGGTGTTGTGGGCGTGTCTATCCTCGTGTCTTATCTTTCCAGCGACGTTAATTGATCAATAGTCTGAATAATTCATGCTCAATTAAGAAATGACTCTAACACTCTGATGTAAGTTCTCTCTCCCCCCCCCGACCCCTCACCTCTCTTTACTGCAAATAAAAATCAAAATTATTTCCTTACGTATATAAAGTTCAGTTGTTTGTCGCACTGACATTGATATTAAAAGCCCATTTTCCTATTTTAAAAGTGAATACAACTCCCTTATATGGTAAGACGTGAATATACTAGATACATGATAGGGTTAACTGATTTGCATATTCCTTTAAAAACGAACTGTTATTAATTCATTTTTCGCTGATTTTTCTTTTCTTTTTCAGCTATTTTCTTATTGGATAGTTAGTTTCTTTTCACTATTATTTGTTTTCGATTCTAGCTGATGGCACTAAAGACTACTTTAACTATGGAAATGTCTAGTATATATTAGGTACAAGATAATAATCAACAGACTATAATAATAAATACCAAATTACCTAAATTAAAACATTATACTAAAGCTTATTTTACGATCTGGTTACACTCGGCAGCCTACTAGTATATATATATATATATATATATATATATATATATATATATATATATATATATATATATATATTCATAACTATTTATATTTAATCACGTAAATTAATATACAAACATATAATTTTATGCGTAAATTTTCAGTATTTACTTAAACAGTACTCGATACATACGTAAAGCTAGGTAATAAGTTATGAACATATAGTTGGCAATCAAGCAATAAAGCTACATATATATATATATATATATATATATATATATATATATATATATATATATATATATATATATATATATATATATATATATATATATATAATTAGTTTTTTTTATATATTTATTTATTTATTTTAAAGAGTCTAGCAGAATGCTCCATTATAAGGAAAATTGGAAAATATGAGCGTATTTATATATATGTTTATATATATATATATATATATATATATATATATATATATATATATATATATATATATATATATATATATAAGGGATCGGTTGCAATTACATTTTCTATATATAAATACTGTTATTTATATTAGTTTGAAGTTTACCACTGCATATGTCAGGTAAACACTACACCCCTTTGTTTTCATTAATATCTATCTATCTATCTATCTATATATATATATATATATATATATATATATATATATATATATATATATATATATGTATATATATATATATTAAATTAATGTTTGTATGAATAAATTTAATATACCTGCTCTGTTCAATTATTGAGCACTCTTTTGGTAGACACATGTTGTTTCATTGGATGTACTTCTAGGAAACTAAACTCTACTGGCTATATATATATATATATATATATATATATATATATATATATGTGTGTGTGTGTGTGTGTGTCTGTGTGTGTATGCGTATTTATATATATTTATATATATATATATATATATATATATATATATATACGCATATATATATACACACACATATATATGTGTGTGTATGTGTGTATATATGCGTATTTATATATATATATAAATATATATTCATATATATATATATATATATATATATATATATATATATATATATATATGCTTGTTCAATTATATTCCACCCATTTATTTATACCAATACTTTAATTTATGAAGCTCCTTATAATTACAGAGCATATACAAATAAATGACGAAAAGTTTATATTTCAACTTTCAAGATGTTGTCCATCTTACTCTTTATTTTTTTTCGGAATGATAAAATTGGAATTCTCAACAGCACCTGTTTCGTAGCGCAGAACTATTCATATACTTGTCATGTCAATTTTTTAGACTTTTTCGCCCCCGGTGATCAGAAGAATAGGAACTCATTAACTTCAAAAGAAAATAAAAAGAATATCACCATGATTACATAAATCAGAAAAAAAAGGAAGAGTGGTTTCAATATATATATATATATATATATATATATATATATATATATATATAAAAGCACATATATATTTAAATACATATATATATAACACACATATATATAAGCACACACACATATATATACTAGCACACGCATACACACACACACATACACACACACACATATATATATATATATATATATATATATATATATATATATATATATATATATATATATATATATTGCCGCAAATCTTTATCAAGGCACGTTTGATTAAATACGATAGTTTTATTTCTTTATTTTTCTGTCGATTTTTTTTGTTTTGCCGAGCATTTTTTCTCGTTTCAGTGGGTAAGCTGTGTATTAGGTTGCCGGGTGATCATCGTCAGAATCATTTTTTGTTGCTGTTAAACAAACTTATATATACTCCCTCACAAAAAACATATTTTCCAACTATGTCTGAGGAATATATTTTATTTTGATGAGTTGTTCAGTGGACTTCCACGATCCAACGAAACACGTGGAAGACTTGATTAAAAATGAATGGATATTATGGATGATAATTAAATACATCTCTTGGTTTTGAAATATGTACCAACGCTATATATATATATATATATATATATATATATATATATATATATATATATATATATATATATATATATATATATATAGCGATCCAATAACCCCGTCAGACTCTACGGGTTTTCTGTACAGTCTGACGAGACTATTGGATCGTCAAACATGGTCCGGTAATTGAAACATAATGTAACTTAACAGAAAGAACGGTAATAAAAAAAATAAAACGCATATTTGCTCTACAATAGTATTGAGCACTTGCTTCAGGTTTTTATTAATTACCATTTTTGCTATATATATATATATATATATATATATATATATATATATATATATATATATATATATATATATATATACCTACTTAATTTGCTCACATAAATTAATATACAAACGTATAAATTTATGCGTAAACTTTAAGTATTTACTTCAAGATTGCTAAATACGTAGGTAGAGCTAGGTAGTAAGTTATAAAATATATATGACACTATTTTATAACTTACTATATATATATATATATATATATATATATATAGAGAGAGAGAGAGAGAGAGAGAGAGAGAGAGAGAGAGGAAGAGAGAGAGAGAGATGGGGGTAAGACGATTCTAGTATTTTCCCGATTTCAATACAATTATCGATTTCGACACAATTATCGATTTCGATACTATTATCGATGTCGATCCATTTTAAATTTCTAAATATTCAGTTATGGAATTTTTTTTTTAATCGTCGGATTACTATAAAGCATCACACTTCACAAACGTTTAAAAAAATACACCTGTAGGAGGGGTGCGTATATTTCACGAATTGATATTTCTATTTTTATCATTCGAAAACGGTTTTCTCGAAATTGACTGAAAATAGTAAGGTAAAAAAAAATAAGATTTATTTTTCTTTTGAAACAAAGCCGATCAGCAGTAGTTTCGCGTAAGTTGACAAAATTTTGGTTGAATTCTTTCATAAAGAATTGCACATAGTGACGAGGATTTTCTTTTAGTAGATTTTAGTTTTAGTGGGCGATAAAAAACCAACAAAATTTTACCGTTTCATTATTGGTACCAGCTATATATATATATATATATATATATATATATATATATATATATATATATATATATATATAATTATCCACTGACACGTGTTTCGTCGTCCACGACTCATCAGAGGAGCTGAATCTAGCGAAAGAAAGTATCGCTAACAAAAACAAATAAAAACATATATATATATATATATATTTATATTTATATATTATTGCATTAAGAAATATATATATATATATATATATATATATATATATATTCCTTAATGCAATATGCAAATGAGATGGCGTCTTTATTGTATATTTTGCTAGAATCATACTATATATAGAAATAAATGAAAGAGTAAAGTAGCGGACGTTTTCTATATATTAATCAAATTGTGAAAAAACAAACAAACAAACAAGCAAACAGACAGACAGCAATACGAATTTATATATATATATATACATATATATATATATATATATATATTATTTATAATTCATATTTATATTATATGACGTGATTGATATATTTATTTTGCCTATATATATATATATATATATATATATATATATATATATATATATATATATATATATATATATAATAGGCAAATATATATATATATCAACCACGTCGAATCAAATACAAGGAAACCAGTAAATATATGTAATTTAATATGTCATATAATATAAATACCGTTCCCCATGTGGGGGTACCAAATTGGTTAAAAGGGAAAATTATTCCCAACTCGCATTTAGGTAAAAATGCACTTTCGTAAATGATTGAATTCATTCAAAACATATCGCTAAAACCAAAACAAAACAACATCTATATATATATATATATATATATATATATATATATATATATATATATATATATATATATATATATATATATATATATATGAACAAATGATTAATAAAACATGTTAAAAGACATCTTGAGAAAGAGTTAAAAACATATTTAATTTTAAAAAAGGAAACACAAGATAAGTGAATAGTCCTTAATCCGCGGAGTTTCGAAGAAATACTCTCCTTCTCATCAGAGGGAAGGAATTAGCAAAATACGGGATCGGATTTTGCATGTAAAAGTATTTAATGAAACTACAAGTAAGTCACAGATCTTACTTGGTTAAAAAAAGGGTGAGGTAAGGGGAATAGGGAATAAAAGAAAAATGATGAAAAGATTTCACATGAATGGATAGTCCGGTGAAGGGTAAAAAATCCAAGAATGGTAAAATCCAAACACGGTCGAATTAAAAACTTCCAATCCAACAGGTAAGTTCCATATGGTCCAAAATGATCCAAAAGGCATAATTCCTTGGAAAAAAATCACAAATAAAAGTTCAAATGTTGATTCCTCCGGCCTTGACGTGTTTTAAATATTCTCTCCAGTGCTTTTATTGTGCAAATTTGAACTTTTCTTTTATTGTTGAGATTACTTTACTTATAATATATTTTAAGTTTACCATTTTGATTACCTTGGTAAACTTATTGTAATTTTTATTTATATATATATATATATATATATATATATATATATATATATATATATATATATATATATGGTGAGACACGGGAAACGGATGTTTTTAAGGAAAACAAAACTCTGCGAATAATTCCAAAAAGTTTTATAATGTACATAAAAAGACATTTACTAAACACATTCTAAACACCTTCTAAACACGTTCTAAAAACATCCGTTTCCCGTGACTCACCCTATATAAACAACGATAGCGCAAAGTAATTTGCAAATGGTAATGAAAGAGATGGATCTGGGGAAACTTGTTGTCACTTAAACTTCAGTGGACACCACAGGCTGTTCTCAAAGAGAAATCTTTGATGGTCTCTGTGAAACTTCCTTGTGTGTTGTTAATCCTGCCAAATTGTAGATTTTGCCGTCCCAGCAAACCACAGAGCGAAGATGAAGGAGATGGAGAAGTGTAGCAAATGCACAAAACTGGCCAGATAGCTAAAAGGGATGAGGAAGATAAAGAAAGTCAAGGTAACATCAGTAATAGTAGGAGCACTAGGAACAACAGCGAACAACTTCGAAAAGAAAATGGGGGAAATTGGGATCAGAGGGAGGGCTGAAAAGATAAAACGGATAACAATAATGAAAACTGCAGAAATATTAAGGAAAATCCTTGGATGCGGAGACCAACACACATGAACTACAGACACAAACTGAACACATAAACCGCCACAGATATAAAAGACAAAGGAGAATCACATGAAATCATGAAAACTGAAATTGTAAAATTGTAAGGTACCCCCATACGCCCTACGTTCTGACTACGTTTGTGTGTGTGTGTGTGTGTGTGTGTGTGTGTGTGTGTGTGTGTGTGTGTGTGTGTGTGTGTGTGTGTGTGTGTGTGACCATAAACTGGCCCTACACCAAATAAGTGAGGATGGTCAAGGAGGATCGAAAGACCGAGGAGAGAAAGCACTAGCCAGACCTCCGCTGGATGAGTACAAAGAGGACTGGGACCTTAGGAAGTCTTATTGCCATCCAAATTCCAGTGAAGACCAATGGTTGCTGCCAACGAGAAAGCAATGGTAAACGGCTGTTGTAACGCAAATTCTTTTGTGAAGGTTATCGAAAGGGGTGGAGAGTACTGGAAGTCTGGTGAGACTTGTTGTCACTCAGACTCCACAGAACACCAAAAGTTGTTCACAAAGAGAAATCTTTGAACTTTCACGAAAACACTCGTCTAGCCAAAACCACTATCAATAATTTCCAACACTCTTTATCGGTGCCTAACCCTCAATGTAGATTCCATGAACAAAGCTTCTTTCTTAGAACTGCACACTTGTGGAACTCTCTTCCGATTGTCTGCTTTCCAGCTTACTACAATATGGTTGTCTTCAAGTCCAATGTAAACAAGTTCTTGATGAACCGTCCCCCTAAGTAATCCAATTTACAAAATTCCCACTACTTATGCTTACTACGCTATAATTACATTGACTAATGCATACCCATTAACCCTTATCCTCGAGTGGCCTCCGGATTTTGATAAGTGGTGATTCCTTTGTAAAAAAAAAAAAAATTAAAAAAAAAAGCAAAAATAAAAAAATGAAATAAAATAAATAGGGACAGACGACTAGACAGACGATAAATATTATTTGTTAGGACATTTTAAACATAACTCAATCCCAAAACGAAAGAATAGTTTAGCATGTGTCGATTGAGGTTAATTTTAACGAAAGAAATTCAAATTATTTGGATCAAGAAATTTAATGATTTTCCTCGTGTTAATAAATTTATTAACACGGAAAAAATCTGCAGTCAAACAAACCCGGCGTTACCCAGGTTTGTTTTTACTTTCATTTATGATTTACGTTTTTGTGTTGCGTTTCTGTGTTGCGTTTTTGTGTTGCGTTTTTGTGTTGCGTTTTTGTGTCGTGTTGTTTCATAACGATGCCGACTTTAGGTTTTATCAAATTGTAATTTTTAAACAGGTTTGGAAAGTTAAATTTAATTATTATGGCATCGTTTGGTGCTTAAATTATTAATTTTATCAAAATAGAAATATGAGCCCTACGGATCCAAATTTTAGTTTATTTTGAATATTAAAATATTTGAACGCCAATATGTAGTAAAAGCAAAATAAATTAGTTCCAACGTTATTGGTGATTTTTATTTGTTTATTGATTTTATCTTATTTTATTTATTGTTTATTTTTTATTATTTGTTTTATTTTACTTATTGTTTATTTTTTATTATTTGTTTTGTTTTACTTCAGTTGAAGTTCTCAGAAATCAAGGGGCCCCCAACCTGGGGCTAACACTTGAACTCTATATGAGATACATAGATATTCGAATGTTCCATTAAAGTTCTTTATCTCTCAAAGACTGAGTTAGTAAAGAAATTGAGAACATAATTTTCCTCTCCCCAATTAACCATTTTCATACGTTGTAGTATACCTTTCATTTTGGTCTCTTGGTCTTAGCGGATTCCAGGACAAGAATTTATCTAGTCTGGTGGAGTATCCAGCTTCGGGCTATCACTTGAGGTAATATCATTTGAAGAAGGTGCACCATTCCACGTAAAAGCTAATGTGAGTTAGCCATAGTGAGGAGATCTTATTTGAATATTTGGTCAGGGTTTACTTTTAGAGAAAAGTATCTTGGCAAACCCATGTACAGAGAGGCCTTAGACACTCGAGGACAGTGTCTAGTAAGCATTCAAATTCTCCCCATTAGGCATTATTAGGCATTATCGGTTTGTTTGAATTCATGTTTTGTAACCTAACGTAATTTATAAATCAAAGTTATAATTATTTTGTTAAGATAATGGTTTTAAGATACGTTTAAAAGAAATTCCAAATAGTTCAATTGGTAAAAACAAAAACGAAGTCTTAAAGTTTCGATTTTCGCTCATGGCATCCGTTTTATTAATTTGGATTCTTTTTTTTTTTTTTTTTTTCATTTGAAAAATAAGATCCGATGTTTCAAAATGAAACAATGTATTTATGACGTTCTAAAACTTATGACTGACATACAAAAATATGACTGACAAAAAAAATTGCAACTGAGTGACAAAATTGTGACTGACGGACATAATTGTGACTGAGTGACAAAACTGTGACTGTATGACAAAAATGTGACTGACGGACATAATTGTGACTGAGTGACAAAACTGTGACTGTATGACAAAAATGTGACTGACGGACATAATTGTGACTGAGTGACAAAACTGCGACTGTATGACAAAAATGTGACTAACGGACAAAATTGTGACTAACAGATAAAATTGTGACTAACGGACATAATTTGACTAACGGACATAATTTGATTAACGGACATAATTGTGACTGAGTGAAAAATTGTGAGTGACGAACAAAATTGTAAGTGAGTGTCATAATTGTGACTGACGGACAAACAGCCGAAAAAATGTCTATAAAACGTTTATTAATGTTAAGATAATATTGTTTTAATCTTTATCAATCAAATTATAAGATTTAAAAAAAAAATCCAAAAACATGCACTCAAAAGATTGAATAATTAAATTAAATTATTAAAGATTGAATTTAATGAGGATTTGCGGAGAATTTTAAAGTAAGTTTTAATAATTTCTTCTTTTTTATTATTCGTCAATTTAAAATGTCGACCTTTTAGAATTTGTTTGTGATTTGAAATCATTTAAACTTAACGCGAATTACCATATAAATATAGATAATCTATTGTGCTTATATAAAAGTGCTAAATAACAGATAGAGATATTATATGTATGTTTGTGTGTGTGTGTGTGTGTGTGTTCGTGTGTGTGTGTGTGCGCGCGCGCACGCGCTAGCGGAATCCGTTTCCTGACGTAAAACAGAAAAAAAAATATCCTGCTCCCATCCCGTAACCCCGTATTATTAATTATTATTTTTTTTTTTTACTTTGTGTACTTATATATTTGGAAATTATAAATGAAAGCCGCAAAACACACCAACGATTTCCAGTGTCCAAAATTCGTATTTCTCTAGATAAATCTGTAATTTGGAACATTATTGTCAATTAGTAGTATTCTATTTCACATAAGCTCCCAAATTTTCGATTGGTCTTCTTCCGTGCGTATTGTATATTTGTAATTGCGAAGTATATTAATATTCGATAATGTAGACATTGTAATTTGAATTAATTGCTGGTGTGTTTAATTTTTGAGATTGCATTCATTTCCTCTCACCACCAACAACACATAGCATTGTCCCGGGAAACGGTAGACATTTTTTTTTTTTTTTTTGTATTTTATATAACTTAAAAGAATACATTATTTCGTCAATTTAATATTTCGAAATAAATTTGAAAGTATTTAAACTATCGAATGGAAATTTATTTAAACTGCCTTTAAAATTATTAACGACGTGTTTTGAAATGACCGAGTTTGGGTAAAAAACTTGTTGTAAGTTTGTTTTTGTATTTTTTGTTTGTTTGTTTGTTTTGTTTTGTTTTGTTTTGTTTTCAGATTAGCCACTCTCAAATTTTACTTAAAAACTTTTCCTTAAAAACGTAGTTTTTAAATGAAATATTTGTCTCTAATCCTAACCCTAACTCTAACCTTAACCCTAACTCTGCCACCACAAACAATGTTCAGTGGCATTTCTAAGTTACATCACACCCCAATCTTTATTCTAATTTTTTTCCAAACTTAATAATGATCGGTTAATTAGTTTAAGCGTGAAGTCTGTACATAGCGTGCCATCAGGGCTTATGGAGGCATTCTTCAATAAGCCCATACTTCTTGACTGAGGAAAATGAAGAATGATTAATAATACTGATTATTCTTATCGCCGTATTATTGGTTGAAAAGTTCTTATAATGTTCAAAACTGGAATTTTACAAGTTTCCAACTAGGAAAAATTCAAACTCCCCATCATGGGTATTCAGCCAAGAATAATTCAGCTAAGAATGTTTTTGCTGGAATAAAGAGGAAAGAGATCCCTTGAATTGGAGACGACCAAAACACGTTTATTCAGTTCAACGCTGTTAGAAAACTAAAACTGGCTTTTATTTTGATGCGTCTTTTCAAAATAAAACAATGCGCGTCACGTGATTTAAAAAAAACAAAACTTTTAAAGGTAACTCCCAAAATGCAACAGTAAAAGTGTTGAAGACGATACGAATTCCAACGTTATTCCAAAAATTACAATGATCGGTTAATTAGTTTAAGTGTAAATCCTGCACATACAAATATACAAAGACATCTAACTTTGTCTCTACTGTTATATAAAAGGAAATTTGTCTGTGTGTATGTGTATGTTTACGTGTGTGGGAGGAGGAGAAATTTCCTTATGGACTCCTAAACAGTTGGACCGATTTTTTTTTTTCTTTACAAATGTACTTCATGTGCCTGGCCGTTTCGTAGTTAAGCCCAATAAAAGAGTAATAAAAATTGAACATGCCAATGAATAATAGACACTTTCACGCCTCCACCCCTTGGAAACACTTCAAATTAACTACGAAAATGCCATTTTTACATCTCCAACACATTTGAAAATAATTTCTGACGAGGACGCTTCACAGAAAGTCTGAAACGCGTAAAAACGATTTCAATGATTTAAAAAACATTATTACAATGATCCAAACATAATTCTCAATGAAAAACCAAGACACGGAATAATAAAATAATGTTAAAAAATACACATTGTTGGTGACTACCCCCTTATTTAAATATATATATATATATATATATATATATATATATATATATATATATTACAGTATGACTTGGGTGTATCAGCTTGAATTGAAACCGATACCAAAACTGATGATATATAATATACATATGTATATATATATATATATATATATATATATATATATATATATTATATATATATATAAAACTTGAGTTCCTTCAGCTATAATCGAAACCGAAACCAAAACTTATGAAGAATTCTTGATAAAATTATTTATAACAAAAAATAAATGACTTAAGTGCCATAAAGTATAATCGAAACCAAATCCAAAACTTATGAAGAATTCTTGATAAGAGTATTTATAAAAAAAAAAATTGACTTCAGTGCCATCAGCTATAATCGAGACCGAAACCAAAACTTATGAACAATTCTTGGTAAAAAAAATTTTATTACAAGAAATGGAAGTACATAACAATTAAACGACTCGGATGTCAGCATCTCACATAAAATATATAAATAACATACATGCTATCGTATTAATACATAGATATATAAACATACTAACAAGCCTCCGGCGTTGTCCGGTCGTAAAATACGCATAAATATTATATTTTGATTAATGCAGAATTCTTACTTATTATAAACAGAAATTACATTCCTTTTATCTCTTCCGTATAATGAACTCATTTTTCCCCTCTGATTTTGACCTTAATAGAAATAAAAATCATGAGATTTCATGCAAATGTAATATACACAAACTGCAGCACAATATTTGAGGTGTGTTATAGGCATATTATCTCTCCACTTCCTCGATAATCGTAGATTCCTATATTTTTTCTGCTGAGAGTTCCCTGCCAAAACCGGTTAAATCACTGGAAGTAGTAAAATATTTTCTCTCTAATAAATTCCTCCTTCCCGCCACCCATTTACATCGTTGCGTGATCGTTCACAAGGGACAGTTACGAACGAACGCCGGTTTCAGTTTTCTTACTTCGTAGTTGCTAAAAAAAAATGGATTGGAATTTCACCGTGCCTTTCCGTTCGATGCTTCCTATTGGGTGAAACGCACCACAGAATTAACCGACAGCGACATTACCACAAACATTATTTCTGATCCAACGCTTACTTTTACGTTCCTTAATTACCATTTTTCCCCCAACATTTATACAATAAAAAAAGGATTCTTTCCATTTTTTTTAAATAAACATATAATACATCATTTCCGTTTTCTTTCGTTTTGTACTTCGCTTTTCGCTGTGTTTTTTTTTTTTCATCATTTTTCCCCCTTATTTTTGCTTTTTGTTTTCCGATTTCTTTTTTACAGAAGTTTTACGTTTGTTCGATGTTTTATTTTCTGTTTTCTTTTTTCCGATTTTTTGGGTTAGTTTAACATCATTTTTTTTTTAATTGAAACAGGGTTATTAATTCGCTTATTCTTTACTTTACCATCACCACCCTCTACACACACACACCTACAAACACCCGGCAAACGCCGGGTATCCCCGCTAGTAAAAAATGAAGTAAAAAACAGAACTAAACTATGACATGTGCATGCGAGTATTATGTTTTTTTCTAAACAGTTCACTCCTTGTAAGTAAAAAAAAAATACTCGAGCTGAGATTGAAGCTAAAACCTAAAGACAGTGAATTAACTACGATAATTATTAGACCAGCTTGGCACGATCTTTAAAACGTGTTTTCAAACTAACTTATTCTTAACATACGTGATTTGTCATGTGAACGATTCACGCATGCGCATTTGTGAAACAAATGACATACAGATAAATTTTGACCTCTTAGTAGCCCATGTCTCCGGATGAAAACCGATTAAAAAGTTTTTCATGTGTCTTAATACCCTATATATTAAATTTCAAGTCTGTAGAAAAAAAAATCGTTGAGTATATAGGTTGAGAAGTGTCCTCACATTCTCACTTTTATAGATCCATAGATTTTACGATTGTTTTTTTTTATTCGTTGATCAATAGATAATGTATGATTATTCAAGGATTGTTTTATTTATTTTTTTTAAGTTACTGCCTCCATTCCTAATCAAAAAAATGTTTAAAAAAAAATCTATTAAAATATTATCACAGTATATAATATAATTAGATTTCTCGCACTTACAGTAACATTCAAACCTCTTTCAAGATTTACACTATATCAAAATAAATATCTTTCTAATATACAATTTAAATTATTCGTATAGTCAACAGAATTTTCGTATCAATTTACAAAAGGACATTTCATTAATTAACTATTCGCTCTCTTGTTTGGTATGGATTGCTTGCTGTGTTTGTGTTTTCATTCAATTATTGTTTTGGTATTAATTAAACACTTCACTTTAAGTACACAGGTTCATTTTGTTAAGAAATGTTTTTTACATGGGAATCACCACTTATCAAGGCCTGGAGGCGTCTCGGAGATAAAGGTTATTGCGTTTATGGGACAATATCGTAGTAATCGTTAGTATTGGAGATCTGATAAAGTGTCTTACTTAAGGGGGCGGTTTATCAGGAATTTGTTTATGTTGGACTTGAAGACATCCAAGTTGTAGTCAAGTAGGAAACAGACAAACGGAACAGAGTTCCACAGGCGTGCAGTTCTAAGAAAGAAACTTTGTTCATAGAATCTACGTTTTGATTTAGGCATAGATAAAGAGTGGGGAAAATTATTGACAGTGGTTTCAGCTAGACGCGAAAGATTGGCGAGGGGGACCAGAGATTGGAGCTCAGACGAGCACTTCCCATGGAAATAATAATAAAACAACGACAGGCTCGCAACGTCTCTTCTGTAGGAGATAGGTTGCAGGGAAGAGAAAAGGGCACCCCCTACTATGCTACGAAGTCTATTTTGTACTCGGTCAAGGCAGGATAGGCTGTTTTTAGCAGCTCCTGTCCTGATATGGCAGCAGTACTCCATCCTTGGACGTACTTGACTTTCATATAGATAGGGAATTGCATCAGCAGTGAGATATCTACTGGATCGATATAGAATCCGGCCATTTTTTCAGCGACCTTGGTAACAGATTTGATATACTGTTCCATTTTAGATCAGGAATAAAGGTCAATCCCAGAAGCTTGTCAAAACATGGAGCCTCCCAAGATGAGAGCCATCCATTTCAATTGATGCCAGATGGGGATCAGAGCGTTGATGGTGCAAAGAGAGATGTTTGTTCTAAAGAGTTATTTTGTTATAAATAAAGCCCCACCCTACACATTCTGCCCTCATAGCATCACCCAATAAAAAACTCAACCATTTTATTCTTTTTCTCGAAGTATATAGTAAAAACAGAACCTCATGCAGCCTCCAATACGCACGCATACTAACCGCAGCCAAGCAAACAAGTCAACCCCTCTCAATTAAACTTTTTACGATTGCATTTTGGCTGAAATAATTTTTGCTATCGTTTCCGGTCAAGTTAGATTCATGAGTCTCCCATTTTGCCCGGAAAGTTCCAAGGTTTTATTCTTTCTTTCAACATGTTATTTTTTACATATTTGTTTTGTTTATGGGAAATGTCAATATATTACCATTAGATTTTGACTTACGTATACTCGTCAGAAAAAGAACAGAAATATTATTAGAAAGAAAAATGCATAACCATGTAATGTGAAAAATGAAGCACAGAGAAGAACTCACATTGTGTGTTTATTTGATGCAGCCATCTTTGTTTTATGGAAACTTAAAGTAATAGACTCGAGATTTGACATAAGGGGTATTCAGATTTAAGCAAATCTTTTTAATCTGTTTTCGGACAGAAATTTGGTTGTCAAGGGGTCAAAGTTCAACGATTTCACATTTGAAAACTCTACCAACCTCCTCCGCCAATTTTCGGTCTAAACGCTTGAAATTTTAGATGTAGGTAACTTGGACATGGATCAAACTTTTAAATTTGATTTGTGCCCAAAACAATAAATATTAAGGAGTCAAAATTGGGGTCAAAGTTAGAAAAAACATTTGCCATCTGCAATCTCTACGAGATTACTCAGCCAATTTCTGATCTAAACATTTGAAATTTTACATAAAGGGTAGTCAGACATAGGGCAAGCTTATAAATCAATTTGGGCCGAAAATATGGCTGCCAAGGGGTCAAAGTTCAAAAGATTTTACCTTTGCGGTCTCTAGCAAACTACTCAGCCAATTTTGGGTCCAAACATTTCAAATTTTACATAAATGCGGCAAGCATTTTAATCAGTTTTGGGGCGAACCTTGCGCAGCCAAAAGGTCAAAGTTGAAAGCGTTTACCTTTGCAGATTCTACCAAACTTCTCCGCAAATTTTGGGTCTAAACACTTAAAATTTTAGATGTAGGTAACTTGGACATGGGTCAAACTTTTATTTTATTTGAGACCAAAGCAAAAAATGTTAAGGGATCAAAATTGGGGCCAAAGTTTTAAAAATATTCTCTGCAGACCCTACGAAATTACTAAAACAATTTTTATTCTATACATTTGAAATTTTACGTAAAGGGTATTCGCACATAGAGCCAATGATGAACCATGCAGAGGGCCTGATCCAAGACGGGCTGAACTTCTAGTATATATATATATATATATATATATATATATATATATATATATATATATATATATATATATATATATATATGTGAAAGTGTGTGTGTGTGTATGTGTGTGTGCATTTCATTCGCAATAACTCTGTCAATTTTTAGTCTGCAGACTCGAAATTTGATATACAGGGTACTGAGATTTGGGAAAAATCTATTTGATCCGTTTTCGGCCAGAATCTTGGCTGTTAAAGGGTCAAAGTTCAACGATTTGACCTTTTTAGAATTCTACCAAACTCCTCCGACAATTTTGGGTCTAAACACTTGACATTTTAGATATTGGTTCCTTGGACATGGATCTAACTTAATAACTTGATTTGAGCTCAAAACAATAAATTTTAAGGGGTCATAATAGGGGTCAAAGTTAAAAAAAATTATCGTTTTTGTTTGTTTTTGTTTTTTTTCTTGTTTTTTTTTTTTTGCTCAGAATACGCATCCAAACACCAGGGCAATACCGGGCCGGAATGCTAGTGTATATATATATATATATATATATATATATATATATATATATATATATATATATATATATATATATATATATATATAAAGAGAGAGAGAGAGAGAGAGAGAGAGAGAGAGAGAGAGAGAGAGTATACGGCATAATCATGAGCTACACACCGGTTCCCGTCAGATAAGCGTAGTTAAGAAACCAGATGAGTGATGTTAGCGATATTGTAACACAAAATGTAACAAAAAACAATACGTACATAGCAAAGATGTAAAATAAAACCGTGTTCATTTTTATCAAATATAAATATTCAAATAAAATATAAATAACGTAAGAATACTACACGTTCAGTATTTATTATAATAATAATAATAATAATAATAATAATAATAATAATAATAATAATAATAATAGAAACATCCTGTCTAATCGCAGTCTTTGCTGTTCAAGCTGACCACGGGGTGAATATCAAAGAAAAGGAGAAACGGAGCAAATACACAGAGCTAAAAGATATATGGAAGATGAAGAAAAAAATACCTATAATATTAGGAGCACTTTGAAAAAAGAATCTATCTGTGTCTGTGCCCTCCGCTTTTCTCAATAATAATTCTGGACTCCTCCTTGCCATTGGACTCAAGTAGTGCCGATTCATGAAAAGTGTGGTTGAAATTTCAGAACTTAACTGTAAAGTATGAATATATATATATATATATATATATATATATATATATATATATATATATATATGTATATATATATATATATAT
>NC_136498.1:121515881-121518381 GCF_053919585.1 Euprymna scolopes | reverse complement strand
CTTTTAGCAATGCGACAAGAACCTCGTAATAGACATATTTCAGAACAACGACAAGAAATTATAGATTTTTCATATCACTTTATTATTACCCCCCCCCATCCGCGCTCAACTCATTTCAATCACAAAATACGTCTGTTTATCCCCCTAGTCGAAATTAAGTGACCGTATTTATTTCATGAATGGAATTTTTTAAAAAAGAAGACACTCGTCTACCTGCAACAACTTCCCTCGCTCTCTATCCGTGCATAAAACTAAACGAAAATTCCATGAACAGAGTTTCTTTCTTAGAACTGTCCATCTGTCGAACACAATATCGTGTGGCTTCTTCCCGGTTAACTATAGCATCGTCATTTTTATATCTAATGTAAATAAGAATTACATACGTTAACTTTGCCAACTGAATTCTTTCTATATTTCAGTTAGTGAGAGGGGAACGTATTGCCATACTTGCCCTTAAAAGGGGTCAATTGAACTTACATTAAACAGAATAATTAATACTTTCAAACTGCTTGGCCTAACGTTCACAGGAAACATGAGTTGGAACAATTACATTGAAAACATTGCCAGGGCCGCTGCGAAAAAGGTAGGCTCTCTCTACCGTGCTAGAAAACTACTGACACCTGAAAGTATCCTGTACCTCTATAAGGCCACCATTCGCCCATGTATGGAGTATTGCTGTCATATTTGGGCTGGTGCATCTGCTGCTAGTCTCTCGCTCCTAGACAAGGTTCAAAAGAGAGTCGCAAATCTGATAGGCCCTGAACTGGCATCTAAGCTTCAGCCTCTGTCCCATCGACGAAACGTTGCATCCCTCTACCTGTTCTATAAGTATTTTAATGGTGAATGCTCTGATGAACTGCAGACACTTGTGGCCCCACGACTTAGACACCCTCGACAAACCCGACAGGCAGCTAAATCCTACCCCCACACAGTAGAGATCCCTAGATGTAAAAGATCTTTCTACTCCAGTAGTTTCTTCCCCAGAACCGCTACACCAAAGTGGCAATGTGCCTTGTTTGGGGTGAAAATGTAATAAAAAAAAATTATTATCATTTTTTTAATGGGGAGTATACAATGCATTGTGAATCGTTCTCAGCAGCTCCCATAACTCTCTCTCTCTCTCTCTCTCTCTCTCTCTCTCTCTCTCTCTCTCTCTCTCTCTCTCTCTCTCTTCTCCTAATTTGTTTCTTAGTCCTCGTTTAGAATGAGTGATTTTTCTGTCAAAGGGAGAAAAAAAAGCTGTATTCTAGGTTCGCAGTATTTTTTGCGTGAACAGTCGGAAACTTTCTGTTTTTATTTCTATCCTTGTAACCATGTCCCTAATAAAGGTGCTGGAAGTAAATGGTTTACTAGACTGACGTTATCCGCTTGATAGTCAGGGACCGAACCTTGGACTAACCACTAGTCTTATCAGCAGGTTCAAAGTACTGGGGCTGCTGTATTGCCATTTGGTGAATGGATTCTGAATTGTGCAGTAGCTTCTGGTGTGGCTCTAGATGCCATATTAGTGGGTAATTGTTACGGCTTTACCTTATCATGGTCTACAATGTACATTGATTACTGTACACGCA
The DNA here is from genome assembly GCF_053919585.1 of Euprymna scolopes. Classification (NCBI taxonomy): domain Eukaryota; kingdom Metazoa; phylum Mollusca; class Cephalopoda; order Sepiida; family Sepiolidae; genus Euprymna; species Euprymna scolopes. Next base: position 121,516,810 of record NC_136498.1, on the reverse strand, counting down.
ATAACCCTTATCCCTGAGTGGCCTTCAAGCCTTGATAAGTGGTGACCCCCATGTAAAAAAGAAAAAACAATTCTTCACGTCTTTTTCTCTCTTACTTTACCTGTCTGCCTTGCTCTAATCAAGTCTGTCGACCTGTTCCATAAATACTAAAATTCCATCATGAAAAGTATCCAGAAAGAACACACCATTAAACCTTGAACTTCAACTTCCAACGTAGATCCCCACTATCATGTCTCCTTCTCCAACACCAGGGGTCTACGTTCAACCCTCCTGAGGTTGAAATTCAATTACAGGAAACCAAACAAGACCTATTCTTCCTTAGCGAAACTGGCATTGGACCGACTATTTCCCTAGATTTTGTAATTAAGGGATACTCTAACAACATAAAAAATCTGACTCACAAGATCGTCATGGACACGGATTATGTGCCTACATTAAAGATGGCTTTCATGTGGTAGAGACATCTCTAGAGAAGGCCCTAAACTGCCCTATATGTGCTTTCGGATTGTACTGGCTTACACCACTGCATTTATATTTGCCCTCTACCGCCTCCATAACATTGGAGTTACTATCTTTAAGAGCATATCTGAGAAAATTAACCACGCCCTGTCTGCTCATCCTTCGGCTAACATTCACGTCTGTGGAGACTTTAATGTTCACGATGTGGAATGGTTATCTCACTCTAACAACACAGAACATTGAGTGGGGAGGGTGTCTGTCACTATTTCTCCATTGCTTATGACCGAACTCTGATTGTTCACGAACCCACCTGTGTGCCCGACACTAATAGTCAGTATGCAAGTCTCCTAGATAAAAAAAAAACAAAATATAATAAGTCCTCCATAGTATCAGACCTGACGAAATGGATAATTGTAGGTATAGACCGCTTTATACCTTCCAAAGAATTTCAGTAAAAACCTAACCGTGGT
>NC_136498.1:121473381-121508381 GCF_053919585.1 Euprymna scolopes | reverse complement strand
GGAGTAGACAGCTCCGGCCTCCCCATGTTAAGATCGGCGTTCGGAATAGACACCCCAACCTTGCCAGCATACCCGAAAACTTATAAAAGTTGACATTCCGAATGTGAACGGTGAGTTTTCGATTTTGTTGGCGCATACGCCATTAAAATAAAAAAAAAAGTTTATAACGGAACGAAATTTAAATGTTCGTTCCATTTTCAAAACAACACCAAAACAGAGCGTTCTCGGCAAGTTTTACGTTTTTGAAAATATAATTTAGGGAGGGGGAGAGCTTTTTAAAAACTATATCTCCCTCAAAAACAAAACAATAAACAACAAAATAACTGGAATTAAAAAGATTCTTGAATAAGAGAGTTTTTGTTTGTTTTTTTTTTTTGTTTTTGTTTTTTTTTAACAATGAGTTTGTTCATTTGGTATTAATAAAAAAAAATAATCGAATTAAAAAAAAAAAAAAAAAAAAACTAAAACTACCAGAAAATTCCAGAGAAGAATCGAACCCTCCTCCTGTTTGTTGTTTTTGTTGTTAATTATTTTTTAATACTCCAAAAAAATATTGTTATAAATAAGAAAATGGCCGCCGTCCGCATACTGCAGAAGTGTCATAAAATATAATGTAATGCCTAAACATTAGAAATATAAACATTGTAATTAAGTGTAAACAAAAAGCGAAATCTTTTTAGCGGGAGAGTGGATGTGTGTTGAAAATCTATCGCATAGTCATTTTAAAAAATTTGTTTTTTACTTTAAAATTGTTAAATCATTGCGAAAAAGGTAAAGAAATTTATATATCAATTTTATCGAAAACTGTACTTTCGTTATTCAATAATGTTTTTAATTTCATTATTTTTGTGTTCTTGTTTATTGTTTTGTTTTTGAAGGAAAAAAAACTCTCCCTCTCCCTAAATTATATTTTTTAAAAATATTTAAATCTATTTTTTTTGGGGGGGAGGGGGGCTCTTTTAAAAACTACAGCTACTTGAGTATTTTCTTTAATTTTCTATTTTTGAGCGATTATTGAGACTCCCAAGATGTGAACCTCTCATGTCAGACATTTTTTGTTCTAAAGTAACACTCGACACTACTTGTTTTTTAATTGAATACACACTTTAAAATAAGTTATTCCACTAAAAACTTACAAAGCAAAGTGGAAAATGAACACTTACAAAAATCAATTTTACCTTTTTTCAATAAACAAGTAAAAATATTTTTTAAGTATTATGATAGTTAACAGTAGTCCCCTGACAAAACAATATCTCCTACAAAATCCTTCATAAAATGAGTTTTAAATCAATATCTAATAAATAATGGACCAGTTTTCCTACCTAGCAAAAATGGATGAGATTTCCATAGACGAGGTTTCCGTGAGCGAGTTTTCCGGGTACTATATATATATATATACCACTTTTTTGGCAATTTTATAAGTCCAAATCTCACCGACTATTGATCAGAATTTTACAAATTAAGGCTCGTTGGAAAGGTAATTACCTGAATTGTGTAGTGGGCTATGTGACATTTGCCTTTAATGCCCCACATCAAGGGGATCATCCATCATCTAGAGTCTATCTTTGGCACATTTTTACCGCTATAAAATGTTTGAGTCCTAGTCATTTGTATTTCCTAGTTTTTCATATGAATTACAAAATATCTGATATTTCACCCAAACCTCTGACCTTGAGGGAAGACTAAAACTTGCTTCTATGGTTTCAAATGAGCTGAAATAACAACAAAGGGAGACTTGATTCCAAATATTTCTTATATGTTATATCTTCCCCCTTTCGGTTTTTTATACGTAAGGTAAATTTCAGTATATAAGGATTATTTGATACTGGAGATATTCATAATCATAACCTATTTTCAAAAGATGAAGATATAACATGTGAGAAATATTTGGAATTACGTCTCTCCTTCCTGGTATTTCAGATCAGTTGAAACCATAGCAACAACTTTTAGTCTCCCCTTCATCAATGCATAAGGTTTTGGGGGAAATATATATCTATGTGTGTGTGTGTGTGCGTGTGTGTGTGTGTGCGTGCGTGCGTGCGTGCGTGCGTGCGTGCGTGCGTGCGTGCGTGCGTGTGTGTGTGTGTGTGTGTGGGTGTGTGTGTGTGTGTGTGCGTGCGTGTATTTATTTTCTTAGTAATTCATTTTAATTATTGAACGAGGCTTCATCTAATCTGTCTCAAGGAAGTGACTGACGAGATGCGTGTTTCTCCAAGAATCGAGGACTTAGTCCGACCCAAGAATACGAAGAAAAAGAAGAACAAGAGCGATTACGGATAGAAAAAGGTCGAGACACTGACCGCTTGTCACTTCCCAATGAAAATTGTAAAATGTGCTGACACGAGCTTGTCTTCGTTGCCGATCATTTAACCGATAAGATGTGAATATTTCATCCTTTTCTGGCGTAAACAGTTTTAAAAAAGAACAGAAAGGAAAGTCCTCTTCCTAATGTAATAAAACCAGTTTGTATTGAATGTACAGGGTGTCCCAGAAAGATATATACAATGCCCGGTGGTGGTGGTGGTGGTGGTGGTGGTGTTGTTGTTGTTGTTGTTGTTGATGATGATGATGATCATCATCATCATCATCATCATAAGCATCATCATAAGCATCATCATCATCATTATCATCAACATCATTCATTCATTCAATTAAGATGATGATGATGATGATGCTTATGATGATGATGATGATGATGATCATCATCATCATCATCATCATCATCATTATCATCAACATCATTCATTCATTCATTCAATTCAGATGATGATGATGACGATGATGATCATCATCATCATCATTCATTCATTCAATCATTCATTCATTCACACATTCAATTCGGATGAGTCGGGCAATTATTGTTGGCATTCGTTTCCCCGGAACCTTTCTAGTCAGACACCGAGTACTTACCGATAAGATCTCATGAAGATTGCGGACGCCTCTAACAAAACGAACTGGTTTCGAACTCGACGCACCTTGATTGCTTGTCTGTAGTCTAAGAAACCGTCACCTCCCCGTTAGTCGTGTTTTCTCAAATTGTCTCCTTAATTCTCGTTAGATTTTCTTGTCACCAGTAGCAATTTATTATATTAAGTTTCTTTAAATTTTAGTAGTGCATATATATATATATATATATATATATACGAGCAAACAGTTAATAAAACATGTTAAAAAACACTTTAATCTGAAAAGGATACACTTGATAAGTGGATAGTCCTTAATCCGCGGAGTTTCAAAGAAATACTTTCCTTCTCATCAAAGGGTAGGAATTAGCAAAATTCGGGATCGGATTTTGCATACAAAAGTTTTTGATGAAACAACAAGTAAGTCAAAGATATTACTTGATAACAAAAAAGTGAAGCAGAGTGAATATTGTGAAGAAAAAGGTGATTACATGTGAATGGATAGTCTGGTGAAAGATAAATAATCCAATGACGGTAAAATCCAAAAATATAACTTCAAGAAAGTTAATTGAATTTTAATTGAATTTCCATTAGCATAAGTAAAATCCAAGTATATATATATATATATATATATATATACTTCGATTTTACTTATATATATATATATATATATATATATATATATATATATATATATATATATATATATATATATATATATATATATATATTTGGGGTGGGCACAAAATTTAATAATGGCTGAATAAAGACCAATTAACATGATGAATTTTAAAAAATAAAAAATGAAAAAAGAGATAGCTAACCGGGTTTCGCTCCTCGTTCAACAAAGCTAAACCTAGGAAAAATTACGACTAAAAAAGATTGTTATGAATATGGCGGGGAAAAGAAAACGTATATAATTATAAAAGAAAATAAATAAACGTGGAAAGAATCACATAAAAATCACATTAAGTCCTAAAAGATTTTTGTTTGCAAAGAGAAGGTCCTAAGGACTTATTAAAAATGGTTTCTGGGATTTTTAAATGGAAAGGCGAGTGCGACTTGCTTAGGATCGTGAACATGTCAACACTAAAGTTCGTGACACAAGCACGATTATTTATAAGGTGCTTGTAGATAGCAAACTCGTGTATTATTTAAAATGTCAGAAGGTGGAGAAATTGCGTAAGGAATCTTTGATAGTACGCGTTGTCTTGAACGAAATGTAATCTTTGCGATGTCCGCCCAACATCACATCATTATTGCAACTAATTTAAATAAATGATAGAATTATTATGGGAGGGGGGGAGAACATATTTTTGAATGGACGACAACATAGGTCTAGTTGAAACAAAAAAAAAACAATGCGTGGGTTCGACGTAAAATAACACTGTTTTACAGACACGGAGCTTTGCTTGGCAAATCGGCCACTGATGCTACCTAGCCAAGGTAGACGAAGGTAAACAGGATATCTAGTGACTAAAGTTTTTTCTTTAGATTTGTAAAAATTGGAAACTTTCTTATTAATGGTAGATTCAACGATGTCTAAGGGATAGGCATTGTTGCAAAGGATCTTAGTGATTAATTTTATCTCGTCATCCAGATTGGCTTTTGAACAAATCATTAAAGTTCTATGTGTTAAGGACTTAAATTAAAATTCTGATTTGTAAGAAAAAATGAGTCCCATCGTGTATAGAGGCCAGGAAATGTTTCTAATGTCCAGTCGTTGAAGAATAGTAACATCAGGAAGCATGTGTTAGAGGTTGTTGCCTACGGGTTTGATTGCTGAAGCTGGATATGATAGAGGCAGGGTAGCCATTGATTGAAAGAGTTCGGTGGAAGCTGGCAGTATGTTTTATTTTGCTTGTGGTGGTGGAGCATTTATTCTATATGCGAGATATTTCTGCATGGGTATTGCCAAGTTTATCTTTAAGGGCTAGCCTGATTTAAAGTTGACGAATAGGCTCCTACAGGCTGATTTTCTATAAAACTCGGTGCGTGTGGAGCCACTATTATCAATACAGACGTTGAAGTCCAATAGTGAGAGTGAACGGAAGGCATTAGGATGTTCTATGGTGAATTGTGTGAGGGTCTTGATTGTTGAATATATTGAATATACTGACAGCCTCTTCACGGGAGGATGTAAGAATAAGGATTTCATAAATATATCTAGCGAATAGGACGTATGAGTGGCAGGTACTTAATGTCTGTTTTTCAAGACGGTCCATATAAGAGATGGCTAAGAGCCCGGAAAGACTAGAGCCCATGGGAAGACCAGAGATTTGTTTATAAGTATATTGTTGGAAAGTGAAAGATGTGTTGTTTATGGTGATGCAGAGGAGTTGGTGTATGTCCGTAAGGGTAATTCCGTTAGAGGTGTGGGTGATGTCACAGAATGAGGAAATAAATGCGGTTGTTAAAACGAGAAAAGTCGAGTTGAAGTTCTTTCCTATTCTTTGTCTACTTTGCGATTGAGGCCACAACGTGTTGGTTTGTTGGTTGTTTTTGTTTTGCGGCATATCAACCTTTTTCAGGTTATTTAATGCCGAATCTAGTTATTTCGAGGAATGATTTTTAATGGAGTATATTTTTTTTTTTTGGCTCCACACTCCCCAAAGCCCGCAAAATGGGGCCTCACGATTGGATATAGTTTTAGGTCATATCCAGAACCACAACGTGTTGGGTAACGTTACATATTTATATAGCACTTTATACAGCCCTCCTTGAACACTGCAAATTATTTTCGGCTGCACTGATTGGGTAATAGAGGGCAGACATAGCAGATTCGAGTTGATGACGTTCATCGTACCTGTTCATACTGCAATCTGCCATCCGGTGTCCTTGTAACCAGCATATGATATCTTAATTCACAAAATCACGTACAAAATAGGAAAAAATATCTTGAAATAAAATGTCCGTAGGGGTAATTCCGAAACAGTAGATGTCGTTAAATGATATGTGGTCGGTGATGAGTTCGATTGTTGGATGTGCAGATATGGAGGTGTACAGGGATCTAACGTCGAGATTAAAGATACAATTGTTGAGGCGCAGCTGATGGGGTTGTATTTTATGTAATCTGTCTAGAACTTGATTAGAGCTGCTAACATATGCAGGGAATGTGGATAAAAAGGGTTTAAGTAAACGTGTGAGGAGCTAGGAGATTTTATATAGAGAGCCATTTATATATATATATATATATATATATATATATATATATATATATATATATATATATATATATAGTAGAAATGGTAATTAATAAAAACTGAAGAAAGTGCTCAATACTGTTGTAGAGCAAATATGCGTTTTATTTTTTTTTCGTATATATATATATATATATATATATATATATATATATATATATATATATATATATATGCAGTCTTTGAGATTTGAAAAAAAAATCACTCGGCCGCCTGGAAAATTTACTCGCCCCCAAATATTTTTACTCGTCCAACGTTATTATGTCTTTGTTTCAGTCAATAATAGTAAATAATTTTACAATTCAAGAAATTACCGTGTGTATAATCTAACAAGAAGATATTTGTTTAACTCTTGTAAATCAACTATTGCATTGCTACAAACATTTCAGTAAATATTCAACAAAACGTTAAAATACAACACCAGTTTCTTTATATATCATCATTCATATTATTGTTCCATAGAAATAAGGATCATTTTTTCGGATGCTTGACGGAAGGATGCGTTTTTCCCCTCTTTCAAATGTTCGTCTTTACTTTTGTAAGCATGAAGTGTATGTAGTTGTAGCGTCGAAGAATTTTTTTCCAATGGAATTTCAAAATCATAGAGCTAAATGAAGGCGACATTTTGACTACACGCCGAATGTGTAAATTTGACCTCTTGTTGACATTTAGCGTGACCACTCTTTTTTCAATACGATATTCCAATGGTCTCACAACTGACTTGGCCTTTTGGTCAAGATCAAAGTGTAGTATCTGTTCCGGCAGATACTGCAAGCTATGACTAGCTATGACTAGCAAAGACCAGATGTGGGGGCAACCCCACATGCCTGACCTTTAACCAGCTCCCATTTCCCACCTCTCGGGAGCTGGTCCCCTTTTCCCTTCCCCCTCCCTTCACTCCTCACATTAAAAATTGGCCTTGTGCCTAATTTGCTCGGTGGGGGAGCAAATAAATACAATCTGTTCCGGCAGATACTGCACTTAAGATAATTTGTACCAGTCAATGGAGGGGAAACCCTCTATACTGGGACAATTATTATTTTTGGTAACCAGAGTGCCCCCTTTTTGCCTACTTTTAGGGGAGCTGGTTTTTACCTCACATTAAAAACGGCCTTGTGCCTAATTTGCTCAGTGGGGGAGCAAATAAACACCATCTGTTCTTCAGATGCTGCACTTCATTTTCTTGTTCTCTTTCGGTGGAGGAGAAATCTTTCACGACTGAGACAATTTTTATTTTTGTACCTTTTCTCCACGTTAAAAAACGACCCTGGTGTCTAACTCTGTCCCGTGGGGAGGCATAGTAAATAGGCACAACTAGAGATGAAAGAATTCACAAATGATGAGACATACGTCATTCTAAGTGGCCGCATATTTTAGGGTCGTAAAATAAATGAGTTTTTCCTGTTTTAAAGAAATTTATTGACTGACGGACGAGTGATTTACGACTTTTAGACGCCCCAAGAAATTTTCAATCGACTATGGCGACCGATCATGTAAAGTCTCAAAGGCTGTATATATGTATATTACAGTTTTAAATGTTTATATATATAAAACAAAATGCGTATGAGATACGCTTGAAATCCAAATTACAACGCAATATTATGAAAAATAAACAAATATTTGTTTAAAATTAATATTTCGGAGTTATACTACTTCATCAAGAATTTTATACATTTTTTCTTTTTTTTCTTTCTTGGGATGATGTCAAAGTTTAAGAAACAAAATCAGTTAGCAAAAAGCCCGCTTGTTATTTTGAAATGCCGGAAGAGTGCGTTGGCTAACACGATAATTAAGTCAGGGTTGTGAATTCCGTGCAAGAGCATCGATTGAATTTACAACAAAATACGTATGAGATACGTTTAAAAGCCAAATTACAACGCAATATTCTGAACACAAAAAACAAATTTGTTTAAAATCAATTTTTCGGAGTTATACTCCTTCCTCAGAATTTTATACATTTTTTCTTTTTTTCTCTCTCTCTTTTTCTTGCTATGATGTTAAGTCGTTAAGTTGAAGAAAAATGTTTTATATATAAATGTGTGTGTGCGTGCGTGTGTGTGTGTGTGTGTGTAAGATTTGTTGGAGTGAACCCCAGCAAAGTGCTCGATCATAATGGAAAATCGATATAAGAGCGTAATATATATATATATATATATATATATATATATATATATATATATATATATATATATATATATATATATATACTGTTGGTTTGTAACGACATATCGATACTGTGAGTTCCTTCAATACTATAAAATGTTATTTGTTGCAGGTTCTTATGTTGATTATTTGCAGTAGTATTGGGCCGTATACGTATCATCATCATCATCATCATCATCATCATACTCATCATTATTATTATTATTATTATTATTATTATTATTATTATTATTATTATTATTATTATTATCATTATTATTGGAATCTATTTTCGAAGAAAAATAAAGCCGAATTTTCAATCAACCCATCTAGCCAGCGCGGCCGAGTTTGTAGTGTAATTCAAATCTTTTCGGTAGCTGAATACTTGGTGATTCGCCAGGGCTATTTTTTATCATGACGCCATCACTAGATGGGTTGCCTACCACGGTTAAAAAGAGTCCCATCTATCCACGAGAGAAGGATAGACCGCGTCAGTTTCTCAACCTGGTATTTTACCTTGCGGTACATATACTGCCTTGCCTTCCAAAATGATCACTCATCTGGTACTGGCCAGGCTCTAGGTTGCATAACTTCGGTGATCTGGCAGAACCGGTGTGTCAACGTAATTATGCCGTATATAATATTCAATATGTACTACTAAATGGCGCTATTTAAAAATATATGAAAATTGCAGTAGAGCTAAATATTAATAAAATGACAGATCAAAGTTATCTCATCGTATATGTTATGGTGTCTACAGATAACGATGAACTCTTCCACTTATTATAAAAGCCAACGATTATGTACACTTAGTAGTTGGACTGACGTATACCACCACATTTAATTTATGGCATTTACTTTTCTGTTCAGCATATTTTCTTTCCACGAAATACCGAGTTGTGTCTTTCTTCTTAATGTAGACTCTCACGGAATCAAAGCACTGGCGAGGAGGAAAATTAAGTGACTGGAACCTTTGTCACCCACAACACTGGTGACGAGAAAAAATTAAATAACTCGGACCTTTGTCACAATCAACACTGGTGACGAGGAAAATTAAAGAACTCGAACTTAAGATAATTTTTTTTTTTAGATTTTGTTCAAGTAAGCCGAGAATATAATTCAGAAATACGTAATTTTTTCCTGCTCCGAAAACCAACATTAAATCATAGTATGATGTAACTGTTAGATGTCAGTTTTTAGTGTACGCTTACAGAATTCCTTTACGATTTGACATGATCAGCGTGCAGTTTTGATCTGAGTATTGATGTTCGATTTTATTATATAGATATTCACTAACTCTTTTTCTCTAGAAACGTCTTAATCGATATTATCTTGGGAGTGCTGTTATCCGTGTTTATGTGTGATTCTCAATTTGTTTTTCTTTGCATTTATTTTTCTTCACTGCAGCTAATCGATTTCTAATCAAATTATTTTGCAGGACATTCGTCAACCACTTCGAAATTCTTCTAATCAAAATAAAATATTTTTAATTTGATCTTGTTAAAAGTAAATATAATGCGATTCGATTATTTCAGTGTATCGATCAGCGATAAAAAGTGGTTTTGTTAAAAATATTCAATGAATATTATCCTCTTTCTCTCTCTCTCTCTCTCGCTCTCTCTCTCTCTCTCTCTCTCTCTCTCTCTCTCTCTATATATATATATATATATATATATATATATATATATATATATATATATATATAAATTTATTCCAGGTAGAAAGATATCCAGAAATTAAGAATAATTGAATTTCAGCAAAGAGAGCAAATTATATATATATATATATATATATATATATATATATATATATATATATATATATATAATTTAAAGGAGATTAGAACAATAGTCTAAAGAGCTGAGTGTATTTTAATGTAACAGTGAAATTACTAGTTTAATTAAAATACAGGAAATAGAAAGTGCTCGTTGTAATTTAGATATATAATAAGCTCGATAGTTAAATGTCCTAGAGCTAATTCAATATTAAGTAATGTGATTTATAATTTAAAATTTAAAAATCAAATTTTAATTAAATTAAAAATCCGTTTCATAGGAAGGAACAACAACAAAATCAATTATCTGTACGATCGATTTTGTTGTTGTTCCTTCTTATGAAACGGATTTTTAATTTAATTAAAATTTGATTTTTAAATTTTAAATTATAAATCACATTACTTAATATATATATATATATATATATATATATATATATATAAATATATATATATATATATATATATATTATTTACTTGTTTTATTTGATAGATTATTGTTGTTGATTTTTGTTCTTTCTTTTTCTACCCTCTCAAATTTGTGTTTTCGGTCAGAAGATGGAGAGAAGAAAAAAACTGGAGAGAGAGAAAAGAAACGAAAAACTGTTCAAAATCCTAAAAAAAAAAAAAAAAGGGAAGATATCCAGAAATTAAGAATCATTGAATTTCAGCAAAGAGAGCAAATTATATATATATATATATATATATATATATATATATATATATATATATATATATATATATATATATATATATATATATTATTTTTTATGTAAATACAGTCATACCTTGCTACGATCTTCACGCATGTCATGGCATTTTTTCTCTCCTTGACATTTGAAAAAGTCTGGAACCTTTATAATTATTCATTTTAATTTTTTTTTTTTTTTGCCTGATGATTTCGTATATATTATTATAGATATAATGTGCTATCGATTTGTATATATTATAAAATTGCGATTTCAAAAATAAAAAATATATATATAATTTGGGTGCATGAGTTTGAATGGAAACCGAAACCAAAACTTATGAAAACATTATATATATATATATATATATATATATATATATATATATATATATATATATATATATATCTTTACTCGATTGGCAAAATTTTAGAATAATTGTAAAGAAGTGAACCATAGCGGAAATTCAATCGACTAAAATAAGATGGAAAACGGGGTGAGGAAAAGGGGGGGAAAAATGGGGGAAATTACATGTAACAAATGTACAATTCAATAAAATAAATAAGTCCATTAAAAACAAGATCGTTAAAATACACCCGAAGCGCTTTTCGTTCAGACTAACTTTTCAAGGGTATAAGTCTGAAAATTATTTTTTTTTTTTTTTAATATTTGGTAGTGGAATTTTTTCTCTCCTCGACATTTGAAAAAGTCTAGAACCTTTATAATTATTCATTTTAATTTTTTTTTTTTTTTTTGCCTGATGAAATCAAATATGATTGAAACGGTCTGTACATCGTAGCAAGATATGACTGTATTTACATAAAGAATAATATTTTTATATATATATATATATATATATATATATATATATATATATATATATATATATATATATATATATATATCTTTATTCGATTGGCAAAATTTTAGAATAATTATAAAGAAGTGAACCATCGCGTAAATTCAATCGACTAAAATAAGATGGAAAACGGGGTGAGGAAAAGGGGGAAAAAAATGAGGCAAGTTACATGTAGGAAATGTACAATTAAATAAAATAAATTAGTCGATTAAAAACAAGATCGCAAGAATGAAAAACGCTTCGGGTGTATTTTAACGATCTTGTTTTTAATCGACTTATTTTTTTTATTGAATTGTGCATTTGTTACATGTAACTTGCCCCATTTTTTTTTTTTTTTCCTTTTTCTCACCCCGTTTTCCATCTTATTTTAGTCGATTGAATTTATGCGATGGTTCACTTCTTTATAATATATATATATATATATATATATATATATATATATATATATATATATATATATATATATATATATATATATATATATATATGCATACATACATAGACATGTATATAATATAATTATAAATAGTAATTTTTCTTTATACCTACAGACACTAGTGTTTCATGCTTTCGTAATCATCAGTGTAGGAAGTGACAATTCCCGCCGGTTAGGTGATTCAAAACCAACCACGAAACCACCTTTGACTCATTACTTATCATTCCAAAATAAAAACAAAAGATGTATTTCATTCATACTCTTAAATTTTTATTCATTTTTATGAAGTACGTCTTGAATAGCGAAAGACCACTAAACAAATCAACAGAGGCAAATATATGTTCCTAAAAACGTTTGTGGAAAAGCAACAAATTATGACAAAAGTCTATATTCCAAATTTGTCTCATTCCTACCAAAATGTTGGCTTGCTTATCAACTATTCCATAATTTATTTTCCATTAAGTATATATATATATATATATATATATATATATATATATATATATATATATATATATATATATATAATTCAATAATTTAATTTATAACCGTTGTGAGGCCATTCAAAATGTAATTTTTATAAAAAAGAAACATATTAATTTAAGTATCAGAATAACATAAAAACAACAAGATATATATATATATATATATATATATATATATATATATATAGTAGACTACCCGTGACCCGTTGGGTCAGTATGTTATATTAGCTATGGAATTCATGTATGAGCGTGACACTTGTGACGTAAAGAAAATTGTTTGCTTGTTTTTTTGACAGCGGCCGCAGTTTTCTAGCAGAGCTAGACTTTCGCAATACGAAAATTCGGCTATAATGTCAGGACCCTAGCACCAATTGGTCATTATTTTTATTTTCAAATACAGACAAAAGAATGTTTCGCATTAACATATTATGTTCCTTAAATGATTTATGTTTTCTAAGTAAAAATAGTTAGAATTTATTACATATGAAAACATTTGTTTTCCTTTTTTAAAATAGTAATCTCGACAAAAAAAATGTGGTTGACATTTTTAATATAAGGAACAAAATCATGTTTACACCGTTTGCAATTTGTTCATTTCTACCACATAGACGAAACGCTTGACATTTTTTAGAACAAAAGCATATTATTTAGAAACTCTAACAAATCGAGCGATTTTATCCAAAACGTTTTGTTCTAATCACGTGTTAATTTTAATAGGTAAGTGAGAAAACATTACATCTTTTATTTAACTTAAAATGTTTTGCTTTTATTAATTTATTTTATTTTCGACAATTCTGCAGTATACGGACGGCGGCAATGGTGGTGGGGGGATAACTCCAATTTCTTCTTGGTCAAATAACGCAGCAAATAAGTAACAAACAAGATTTTTTTCCGAAAAGACACTGATTAGAATTCAGATGAAAGATCCTGATAGATATTACTTGAAGTAATACTTTCGGGGCAATCCTAGCCAAAAAGGAGAAGCTCAATATTTAAGCATAGAGCAATATATAAGTTAAGTGGTTATATTTAAATTCTGAAAAAAAAAAACATATAGACACATATATTCGAATTAAGAATTTATTGTTTGACAAAAGGAATATATAGAAGGGGTTATGTTCATTTCCTTAATCCATGGATTTTCAATAAAGGCTCATATCATCAGAAGAAATGAAATGCGGTTAGCAAAATGTTCAGCTGTGAATAGACACTTATTTTGATTTTCAGCACAAATATTGAAAATAGTTTTCTGAGTGGTGAGTGATAATTATATGGAGATAATTATAGGAAAAGGAATTTGATACAACCTGAGTAGTCCATTGTCGGAAGGAGTACAATGTCCTCCGGGGTTATAAATTCAGGTAAGCAGAATATTAGTCCAGAGGAGAAGACAGTAGTCCCATATAACAAAAAATCGTGGTTGCCCCTTATTGATTTTCCGAAAGGTATACGGGGCATCCGTATTCGTTGGTGCATTGAATGTGTTTTGGTAGATTTAATCCAAAATCTTTTTAAGTGTTGACACAGTGTATCAGATGATGAATGGATATACCATTCCATTGTATATGTCTCCGTGAGTGATAGAATTTGAGCATTGAATTATGTATGCAATGGACCTCGAAATCAATGGTATGGGTAGCAGAATAATCCGGTAGATGATATTCAGAACGATGCGTTGTACAACTTGCTTTTGGTGACCAGAAGCAAGTCGTCAAACGCATCATTTGAGTTTTATAATTATATATATATATATATATATATATATATATATATATATATATATATATATATATATATTAAGTAATGTGATTTATAATTTAAAAGTTTTAAAATTTTTAAAATTTAAAAATCAAAATTTAATTAAATTAAAAATCAGTTTCATAAGAAGGAACAACAACAAAGTCAATTATCTGTACGATCGTTTCGGAAATCCCAACTTATTGGTTGCAAAAACTGGAAAAAAAAAAAAAAAACTCTCTCTCTATAGATATTAACTGTAGCGTCTCTAAATCAAAATACGCTAACGGAAACAATTTACTGCACGAGCGTCGCCCTTTTAAAATTCATCATTCAATAAAATAAAAAGCTATAGCAAACATCTAAATGACTACTTTAAATACAGTTCCTGATTTCAAAAAAAGAAAAACCAAAAGGTAATTATATATCTATATATTTTTAAATCAAATTTATTATGTAAATTCAAAAATATATATATTTTTTCTACTCATTTCTATCTCTAACCTATACCAATTTTCTTATTAATTTTCTTATAAATTTTATATCCAAACCTTTTACTTCAATTTTTCATATTCATCTGCCTTACTTTTAATGCTAGGTTTATTTTTGGTGTCTTTTCAATTCAATAGAAATCCTCCTAAATTTGCTGATGAGGAGACCGTGCTTACCAAAAAAACTATGTATAATTATTCTACGTGACTTCATGTATACCACAAATAAAAAGCACGGATTTCCGAAACGATCGTACAGATAATTGACTTTGTTGTTGTTCCTTCTTATGAAACTGATTTTTAATTTAATTAAATTTTGATTTTTAAATTTTAAAAATTTTAAAACTTTTAAATTATAAATCACATTACTTAATATTGAATTAGCTCTAGGACATTTAACTATCGAGCTTATTATATATCTAAATTACAGCGAGCATTTCCTGTATTTTAATTAAACTAGTAATTTCACTATTACATTAAAATACACTTAGCTCTTTAGACTATTATTCTAATCTCCTTTAAATTTATATATATATATATATATATATATATATATATATATGATTGCAACGTCTTGCCAGACGAGTGCCACTCCCTCCATGAGCCCAAATGCCTGAGGAAGTATCAATATAAAGATGATGTTACAGAGTCTTATCTTTGTACGACAGCTAAATCTCTCTCTCGGTTCAAAATGTTGAGATCCAGCAACAAGTAAGAGCAAGATAGTCAGCAACAAATTAAACTGCAGACCAGCTTAATGCGGGTACTGGTCTCCTGCTTAATGGTTTTTTTAAATCAGAGATTTGCTTCACCACGGCTTACGGGAGCCCTCTCCACTCCAACACATATATACATTCACACAAATATACACGGTGCTCGTTATCCGTTGACCCCGAAAAAGGGTTCATTCGCCCTTTGAAAGGTCTTGTTTTTAATCCTTCAGGGAGACTAGCCGCCCTCCTCACTAAACAAGCCTGGTGAGGGAACCAGTATAGTCGCCGGTGACCCGACCATGAGGCAGGTAGTACTGGGTTACATGGTACCAGTAGCATATGACATGACCTGACATATATATATATATATATATATATATATATATATATATATATATATATATATATATATATACTAGCAAAAGTACCCGTCGTTGACTGGGTTCAAAAACAGTCTACAGAAAATGGACTCTGATTTATGAAAGTATGATAGGTTATGAAAAGGAAAGGTTGTAAAGAGATAGCTCCGAATTTGGGGGTATCAAGACCAAAGCAAAATATGATGAAAGTAAAAATAAAATAGATAAAGCCCATAATTTATTATATCATACCTGTTCACACTGAAACACTTATCACAATATTCTGTGGATCTATATTAAAAAACCTTGTTAAACTTTGTGATATATTTCCATTCTTTGGATGTCAGGCGCGAACGAACACCCCATAATTTTATTATACTATATTCCTTCAAACTGAAACATAATTATCAAAGTATACTTACGCAGATTGATATGAAAAATCTTTATTAAAGTTTGTGCCTATTTCTAGTCTAATGAGGCCAGGCGCGAACGCAGACCCCACAATTTTATCATACCATCCCTATTTAAGTTATATAAAGTCTTCTATCATTATATATGATCAGTTTCCTATAATAGTCAACCGTATAGGAGCCTATTCGTGACCAGACACACACACAGACGTTCAGCTTTATATTATGTATACATATATATATTTAAATAAGGGAGTAGTCACCAACAATGTGTATTTTTTAACATTATTTTATTGTTCCGTGTCTTGGTTTTTCATTGAGAATTATGTTTGGATCATTGTATGATGTTTTTAAGTCATTGAAATCGTTTTCACGCGCGTTTCAGACGTTCTGTGAAGCGTCCTCGTCAGAAATTATTTTCAAATGTGTTGGAGATGTAAAAATGGCAATTTTCGTAGTTCATTTGAAGTGTTTCCAAGGGGTGGAGGCTTGTAAGTGTTTATTATTCATTGGCATGTTCAATTTTTATTACTCTTTTATTGGGCTTGTCGAGGCCGCTGACCTGGCTGTAGTCACTCTCTCTCTTTCTGCTATGACTTATACATTATTATTATTATTCATTTATGAAATTAAAATTACAATAATATAAAAGACAAAACTATTTTTTTTAATCTACGGTCGTCTTCAAATCCAATCTAAACAAGTTGTTGATGTCTCGACCCCTCAAATAATCAAATTCTACTCAACGTCCACCGTCAATGATCACTAATCTGTTACTCATTAACCCTATCCTCGAATTGCCTTCGGGTCTTGATAAGTGTGAAAAGAAGCAAGCTGATAACATTAAGTGAACTATAGTCTGACAGATGGAATTCTATTTTGAAGTGAGGCTTGACAGACAGAGAAACAAAACCTCTTCTAGAAATCACATCTAAAGATGGTTGTGTTGGAGGATGAAGATGGCGATCATAGATATTCCAAGTCTAGAAATAATGTGAAAGGAATCACGAATTTGAACAAAGTCCGAACCCACTAAACCTTTATCATTTTTTCTCATGATAAAAAAAAAAAATATGTTAAAACAGACACAAAAAAAAAACGTAATTTAATTTCGTTTCCGTTACTCGTTGGTTATCCCTGCGCACATTTTCGCGTCATCTTGTGCGGGTCCGACTCCACAAATATCAGCCGATGTTCGCATGGCGAATTAAAAACGATTCATCATCTCGATTTTCGAAGAGAGAAAGACAGAGAGTGGGGAGGTGACGTGCCGATATTTTACCGGGCGGTGACGGCAACGAATGCACCTGTTCAATAACGGCACAAAAAGAAACCAGAATATGACAGAAGATGTAAGTAGAAAATAACGCACATGATCAGCTAATCACCTGTTAAACAAGTTATTATACACATTAATATATATATATATATATATATATATATATATATATATATATATATATATATATATATATATATATATATACTAGCAGGCCGTCCGGCGTTGCCCAGTCGTAAAAGACGCATAAATATTATATTTAAAATAATACAGAAACTGAGACATGTACATTCGAGTGTTATATATTTTTTTTTCTAAACAGTTCAATTCTTGTAAGTAAAAAACAATATATACTCGAGCTGGGATTGAAACCAAGACCTAAAGACAGTGAGACGAGTACGATAACCATTAGACCAGCTTGATACGTTCTTTACCAAGTATTTTGGAACTTATTATTCTTAACATAAAAATATGTTTCGCGGCCACGCATACGCATTCGTAAAACAGTTAACAAACAGATAAAAATCTGATGACTCCCAAAGTACCAATTATTCAATTTTGACCTCTCAGCAGCACTTTTTTCGGATGAAAACCGATTAAAAAGTGTTCCGCATGTCTGAATACCCTAGATACTAGATTCCATGTCTGTAGATAAAAAATTCGTTGAGTATATAGGTCGAGAAGTGTTATATATATATATATATATATATATATATATATATATATATATATATATATATATATATAAGAAAGAAAATTAAAACTCTAAGTTGAACTTTACAATCAAAATTTATTGTTCGACTGAATACTCCAAAAAACAATTTACAAAGACCTTATTCCGCGGAGTTTCAAAGAATGCTATTCTTGTTATTGTTTTGATCAGAGGACATAAAGAAATCAGCAAATTATATTTGTAGCAATGCTAGAATTTGCTTGTTAAGCCATGAAGTGAGACCGCAATTTATTATATATATATATATATATATATATATATATATATATATATATATATATATATATATATACTAGCAGGCCGCCCAACGTTGCCCGATCGTAAAATACGTAAAAATAGTATATTAAAAATAATACAGAAACCTAAACATGTGCATGCGAGTATTATGTTTTAACCAAGTGTGCTTCACACACATTCTCACTGTTTTTAAGAAGAATCACTTAAGGATTTTTATTTATATCAATCCTTTACTTCATGGAGCTCGATGTAACTACAGAGCAAATACAAATAAATGATAAATGTCTATATTCCGAATTTCAAGATGTTGACCATCTTACCGTTTATTTCTTTAAGTACGTTGAAATGCAAAATTCTTTAGGGAGTGTGGAGTTACCCTGTAATTGCCATTGCTCCCAGGTCCACTCTGGCACGGAGTGGTAGTACCTGTTAGGGTCCCAACTATGGGTTAAATAGAAACTGACTTGAAAACAAAACAAAACAAAACTGGATTCAGCATTAAGTAACCTGAAAAGAGTTGATATGCCGTAAAACAAAAACAACCAATCAAAAATATGTATGGCAATTAAGCTACGTAGAATTTTCTGCGTTTCATCCCGAAAGTTCTCAACAGGCTAAAGTACATGGAAGTTATATTACCGGGTGTTTTATAAAGTTTTTTTTTTTTTTTTTTTAGAGGCGGTGAACTTTAAATTAAAATAAATCACATAAAATATTTATATTATATAAATGTGTTGTTCTTTCGAAAGATTAATTTTTTATATAATTTATAATTGAAATGCAATTACGGACATACGACCGACACGACTCACGTATATATGGCGTAATCTAGAGGTTCATTTTTCGTAGACTTTACACATTTAATTAGGTTGTATTTACACAGTAACGCGTCGGCTTTTTTTTTAAATCCAAGTAGTTTATTGTATCTGGTTTATCAGTGTAAACATGGGGCTTTACAAAGAAAATAATCTAACAGGGTTAAATCGCACGAACGAGATGGCCAGCTGACACGTACATTTCGTAAAATCATTTGTTCATCGCATGTTTCTCTCAGTAAACTGGCCGTATTGCGCGCTGTGTGGCATGTGGCCCTATCCTATTGAAACCACATGTCTGAAACAGTAATGTCTTCCAATTGAGGCACGAAGAAGTTAGTATTCATTTTTCTGTATCGTTCACCGTTGACTGTTACGTTCTGGCTATAATTACCTTTAAAGACATATGGATGAATGATTCCATCAGACCATAAAACGCACCAAACAATGGTGTTTTCTGGATGTAATGGTGTTAGCTAGTGAATTATTATCGCCATATATTCGGAAATCTGTTAATTGAAATAGCCATCCTTCTATTGCTCCTAATACAATTCTCTACCTATATAAAAGCCAGATACGGCCAACCATGGAGTACTGTTGCCACATTTGGATATGAGCTGCTAGAAGTGGCTTATCATGTCTTGATAGAGTTCAAAATAGATTCGTAGCCTAGTGGGAGATGTCCTTTTCTCTTCCCTGCAACCTCTTTCCCTCAGAAGAGACGTTGCGAGCCTGTCTCTGCTTTATCGTTATTTTCATGGCAAATGCTCATCTGGACTTCAATCTATGGTCCCCCCCCCCTCGCCAGACTTTCACGAAAAAAACTCGTCTATCCAAAAACACTATCAATAATTCCCCCCACTCTTTATCTGTGCCTAAACCAAAACGTAGATTCCATGAGCAAAGCTTCTTTCTTAGAACTGCACGCCTGTGGAATTGTCTTCCGTTTTCCTGCTTTCCAGCTGACTGCAATCTGATTTTCTTCAAGTCTAACGTAAACAAGTTCTAGATGAACCGTCCCCCTAAGTAATCCAATTTACAAAATTCCCACTACTTTGTTTACTACACTATAATCACAA
Source organism: Euprymna scolopes (assembly GCF_053919585.1). Classification (NCBI taxonomy): domain Eukaryota; kingdom Metazoa; phylum Mollusca; class Cephalopoda; order Sepiida; family Sepiolidae; genus Euprymna; species Euprymna scolopes. The sequence goes on along the minus strand of NC_136498.1, from coordinate 121,488,040 downwards.
TGACTAATGTATACACATTAACCCTTATCCTCGAGTGGCCTCCGGGCCTTGATAAGTGGTGATTCCTATGTAAAACATGTGGTTCATCACTGAAGAAAATTTTGAAAGGAAATTGTGAGTCAAAGCAATGTTTACTTCCACACATTCATCAAATGTATGGCGTACACGATGACGTTCAAGTTCTGCTCAAGACGAAACATGCAAACGCGCCAACTAAGATCTTTACGCAAAATTTTCAAGTCGAAGGGCATGTTTAATTGTTGAGCACGTTGACAAATTGACACATTCGCATCATCAGCAGCACTACGCTGTTACAGTTTGTTGTGTGGGCACCCAATGACGTCTTACGGAATGGGTATTATTGTTAGAATGAACGTAGTGCAACAACACTTCAGTTTCTTTAATTGATTGTCCTAATCGTCAATTTTGAACACTATAAAACTCACGCAATGCACGACGTGTTGCTTGAACTGATCCGTGATTTTCAAAATTAATTTACACAATTTGCGAACGCTGATTAGGTGTCAGTCTTTTTATGATAAATTGCCAAACCGAGCTGAATTGGTTGGCTGTTTGGTTGTTTTTGTTTTACGGCATATCAACCCTTTTCAGGTTATTTAACGCCAAATTCAGTGATTTTGAAGAAAAAAAATTTATAGAATATATATTTTTTTCAAGTTGGTTTCTATTTAACCCTTAGTTGGGACCCTAACAGGTACTACCACTCCGGGTCAGAGTGGACCTGGGAGCAATGGCAATTAAAGGGTGGCTCCACACTCCCCAAAGCCTGCAAGCTGGGGCCTCACCATCGGATATAGTTTAAGGTCATATCCAGGACCCCAAGCTGAATTAAAATAACCGACAGTTGCCAAATCTGCAGAAAATAGCTTGCACTGATCTTAATATGTATGTTCACATTTCAGCCCAGATTAATAATTCTACATTGGGAATGTAATCTGCACCGAGATTTTTCATCAAGTTTACACTTGCAATTTTATAAGTTCGAAATCTCGGCGACTATTGATCAGAATTTAACAAATGAAGGTTCGTTGGAAAGCTAATGACCTGAATTGTGTAGTGGGCTATGTGACATTTGCCCTTAAGATCGCACATTATTGTTTCTTAAGTGGGGGATCACTTTTCTATATTGATTTAACGTAAAATGAGCATCCATTTATAGCTACCTTGGAGGGGGGGATATTTCGAGGGAAGGGTTATATTGACTAGGTAGAACGACACAAAACCTGCCTTAAAAACGTGTTTTATGTAGATTTTCAGGTCTGCTGAAAGCAAATATCACATTTTAATTTTCCGTAAATAAGTATTTTTCCGGGTATTAAGCAAAAATATGCGCACGAATTTCGAAATAATGCAATTTATGTTATTTGAGTAATTCGTAAATTTATGAAAAAAAAAGGATTATCATTATTATCATTATTATTATTATTATTATTATTATTATTATTACTACTACTACTACTACTACTACTACTACTACTTATAATTTACCTAAGTCATGGTTCTATGTTACCACAGGTTCCCCCGAAAATGTAAGCATGCGTTTGTCTACTTATTCTAAGCTTCGTTTATTCAAAAAGGAAGCAAGTGGTTTCGAGCGTCTTGTTGATGAGACCAAAAATTAACTGCAAACGAGAACCAATCAGTAAGACAATAGCATAATAAAATTTCACGCATTTCTGTTCAGATCAAAGTGTAGTTTTTATTTTTTTTTTTTTTTCTACCCACGCCAATGAAGTTTAGTTTGTTTATTTTTTAATTTTTTAAATAAAAACAATTTATTTATGTACATATTTATTTAATGATTTAAAAAATCGATTTGGAGATCTTAAGTCGGAAGACCTCTGGAGTGAATGTGGTATTATTATAATTGAAGATTCTAGCTAGGAAAATGATAGACATATCTTAGGTACAGTGACAGTGATGACAATAGCCCTAACCCACCCCCACTGCACACTTTTGAATGGCCTTGTGCCTAATTTGTTTTTGAGAATTGTAATTTTCAGAAATAAATAAATGTCGCAGAAAGCTATCCTCTCGGGCATTACCTCCTCCTTTGAAAGTGGCAATGGTTTATTGCTGGTCACTTGAGGTACCTACATCAGGAAAATACTGAAAGGGCTAACTATGGGAAATTGTGTTTCTATCCACGAATTGGTGGGTGATTGGTGGGGGGTATTATCGAAAAAACATTTTTTGTCGATGGACTGAGTAAATGGAATTCATTACACGTTTTTTTTTCTATTACTTATTTTTGTTGTTCTTAAAGTGAATCCCAGGCACGTGTTTTGCATTATTGCATTACTTGTTCCTCTGTTGTTCATAAAGACCTTCTCTGTGTGTAACAATGTGAATCTGTATTGCTTGTTACTTTTTATGAGTAACACGGTTTTTCAGTTATCCTTTATAGCAAGCATGTCGAAAAAGAGAATTTTTGTTTCTCCTGTTGGTGGAGGTGGGAGGGGGGGCATTGTCGATGAAAGTGAATGAACTGAATTCATTGCACGTTCTTTCCTATTACTTGTTCTTCTCTGTGTGACAATGTTAATGAAAGTGAATAAACTGAACCTGTATTGCATTTGTATTGCTTGTTAGTTTTTATGAGTAAACACGGGGTTTCAGCTATCCTTTATAGCAAGCATGTCGAAAAAGAGAATTTTGTTATGACGTTTCTGAATTTTTGAGATAAAGAGGACTTATTCCTATTATTTAGATTCATCGGACTACTATTCTCATCTTGAGTGTGATTTTCACAACATTTCGGTCGATATAACCTCCGACCTTCTCCAGGTGTATCTTGTCGAACTTGGAAATGTTTCTGTCGAACTGGGAAATTTGGACGGAATTTTGAACAGAGCCCTTTATTTACTTCGCAATAAAGTAAGTAAATAAACGGTTCTGTTCGAAATTCCATCCAAATTCTTAAGTTTGACAGAAACATGTCTTAGGTACGGTGACAAGGATGATCAAAGTGTAGTTTTCATTTTTTTTTTCTACCCACGCCAATGAAGTTTAGTTTGTTTATTTATTTATTTTTTATTTTTTAAATAAAAACAATTTATTTATGTACATATTTATTTAATGATTTAAAAAATCGATTTGGAGATCTTAAGTCGGATGACCTCTGAAGTGAATGTGGTATTATGATAATTGAAGATTCTAGCTTGGAAAATGATAGACAAGTGATGGCAATAGCCCCCACTCAGCTCCACTGCACACTTTTGAATGGCCTTGTGCCTAATTTGTATTTGAGAATTGTAATTTTCATAAATAAATAAATGTTGCAGAAAGCCATCCTCTCGGGCATTACCTCCTCATATGAAAGCGGGGGTGGTTTATTGCTGCTCACTTGAAGTGCCCTCACCAGGAAAATACCGAAAGGACTAACTATGGGAAATGGTGTTTCTGTCCACCAAAATGTCTCCTATCAGTGGGGGGGGGCATTGTCGATGAAAGTGAATTAACTGAATTCATTACACGTTCTTTTCTATTACTTGTTCTTCTCTGTGTGACAATGTTCATGAAAGTAAATAAACTGAATTTGTATTACGGTTTTTCAGCTATCCTCTATAGCAAGCATGTCAAACATGTGGCCCACAAAAAAAGATACAATAACTTGGTACTTGTGCGCTTTTGCCACAGTGCTGAAATAATAACGTTATTATTTTGAAAGCCATTCTTAACATGGGAAAGGGAGGGTGTTTTGTAACCATTCTGTGCTTCTACCTAACAATTTACTAATAAAAAAAGAGATATCGTGAAGCTTGAATTTAACCTGAAAATAAAAAAAATTTTAAATAGCGCAGTAGCAAAAGTGCACAAACACCAATAATTTTGTTCTGACGTTTCTGAATTTTTTTAGATGATTATTGGTTATTCGTATTATTTGGATTCACCGGACTACTATTCTGGTCTTGAGTGTGATTTTCACAACGTTTCGGTCGATGTAACCTCCAGCCTTCTTCAGGTGTATCTTGTCGAACTCGGGAATGTTTGTATCGAACTGGGAAATTTGGACGGAATTTTAAACGGAATCCTTTATTTACTTCACAAATAAATAAAGTAAATAAAGAGTTGCGTTCGAAATTCCATCCAAATTTCTGAGTTCGGCAGAAACATTCCCGAGTTTGAAAAGCTAGACTTTAAGAAGGGCAGAGGTTACATCGACCGAAATGTTGTGAAAATAACACTCAAGATGAGAATAGTAGTCCGAAGAATCCAAATATCACGAATAATTTTGTCATTTTATTGTTTAAACAATAGTTTTTATAATTCAAACTGGATAAAAATGTATCGTTTCTTCATTTTTAACTTTTCTTTTTAACATTTAAAAACACATTTCATCAATTTTAAAAGCAAGAAAGAACCGAGAAACTGGAGAAATTATGGCCGACATTTGACGTTTTCCCATAAATTAAAATAAGAAAACAAAAAAAAAAAAAATTTTTATGAAACAATCATAATTTTTAGTGTATTATCAAAAGGAATTAAAAAAAAAAAGATACATGTTTTCATATTTTATGGTTTTAAGTTACAAAAATGTTTATGAATAATTTTTATTAAGTCTGTTAATTAGTTGTGTTTGGCCCTCATGACAACATACATTGAGCCGTATGGTGTAACCTGTCTGCACTTGCGCGTACAACAATGGCTACCACTTATAACAAAGAATTACATTGTTTAATACCTGAAAAATACTTATTTGCGGAAATTTAAATGCGATATTCGTTTTTAGCACACCAGTTTTTTAAGGCAAGTTTTGTGTTGGTCTACCAGGCCACAATGAGCAAATAAACACCGTCCCTTAAAAAAATAACAGACACCCCCTGCTAAAAAGGTGGCTATAAAGTGGGTGTTCATTTTATGTTAAATCAATATAGAAAAGTGATCCCCAACTTTTTAAAACTATAATTTCTTCATATCTTAGAAACTACTCGTTTCCTTGGATTTAAACTGTTATTTTCTTTTTCAGCGCCCTTGAAAACCTAGAATAGTGGTAATTTTAAAGGAGGTTTTTGTGGGTGGAAAGATACTGCACCTTTACCAATGTTTCAATCATAGTCATTTGTTTTCCCAGTTTTGCGTATGAATTACAAAATATCTGATATTTCCCCAAAACCTCTGACCTTTATGGAGGGGAGACTAAAAGTGGCTGCTATGGTTTCAAATGATCTGAAATAACAATAAGGGGAGACTTGATTCCAAATATTTCTTACATGTTACATCTCTCCTCTTTTGGAGAGAGGGTTAGATTATGAATATCTCCAGTATCAAATACATCTTTATACACTGTGAAATTTACTTTATGTATGAAAACCAAAGAGGGGAGATATAACATATGAGAAATATTTGGAATCAAGTCTTCCCTTGCTGTTATTTCAAATAATTTGAAACCATAGCAGCAAATGTTAGTCTTTCCTCCACTCACGACCGCATGCTAGGCCCAGTCGGCCCATTCTTGTCCTCGACTTTATACGTCCATTCTCTTCGATGTCCACTTTGCTTCTGCCCCGAGCATGTCAGCCTTTTTCGGCTGCTGCTAATCTCTTCGAAAGTCAGTTATCTTTTGCTGCTGCTGATATTTTCTCACGCGCACATATGCACAATGTTACAAAGAGTTAGAAGTTTTAATAGAAATTTGTTACAATTTTCCCCCGGGCAATACCAGGTAACCTTGCTAGTATTTCATAAAACAAAGCGTTTTCAATTTTAATTTAATTTCGTACGAATAACAATCGAATCTTTATTTTTTACTTTTTTTTTCCAGACTTTTGCCATTCCTGCTGTCATCCCACTGGACTGTCGGAAGTAACCCCAATCCGACTCGATTTAGCTCATAACTCTTTGAACTCAATGCGTGGGAGTTGGATGGGTAAGTCGACTGTGATCATGGCCAGCTCCCCACCTTCAATGGGCACCAAGCCTCCAGACGACCACCCCCTGGACGAACGCTTCTATCCGCTCGGCATGAGACACAAACTTTTAACCGTCGACCGAGATTTAATCCAACAACACCCGGGGTTCGAAATCCATCCAGGGAGTTTACTGACATCGACAAAGCGGCCGACAAACGGAATGTTCCGACCGTATAGTCCAGAAACAACAACGACATCACCCACATACTGCACGGATCTGCGCGTCGATTCCGGAAAGGACGAATCGTTCGGAAGTCCGGCATATCAGTTGTCGGAGAAAGATGGCGGTATACTTTCTGGAAGCAACAAATCCAACTTGGATAGCAAGTGCAGCAGGCTACGGATTGACGTTGTTGGTGATCGGCAAGCCGTAGAAGAAATCGGCGAGCAGGACTTATGTTGTATCCGCCGTGAGGAAAAGGATGATGCCAAAAAGCTTCTTGTCGGCGGAATCAGAGAGAGTAGCGAGGAACGTGAGATGGACAAGGGGGACTGCGGGGATAAGAAATGCCCCGGGGGTGATATTGGAACAGACTGTGACGTTGAAGAGTTCGGAAAGCGAAAACAGAGGCGTTATCGGACGACGTTTACGAGCTATCAACTCGACGAGTTGGAAAGGGCATTTCAGAAAACACACTACCCGGATGTGTTCACGCGGTAAGAAAATTTATTATAATATTTGTAATAGAATATGTAGTGTTTTACGGACCTCGATATATAAGAGAAAATGTGGTGTCTCTGTTTCCCTTTCTTGAGATGCAATTGATAAAACAAGCCTTTTCATACAATCAAACACGAATGTTTTATCTCTTCTTTTATTCTCATCTTCTGGTTCTTGTTTCACGAGGTTTCGACCTACTATTCATCTGGTTTTCGTCAGGTGGTTAACCGCCACGGGATAGGCCAGAGGAATAGTTGGACAACAACTAGAAGATGAGGGTAATAGTCCGCAATAAATAAATGAATAAATAATACAAATTACTCATCTCAATAAGAATTCCAATCAATTAAACAAATATTTTTGTTTGTTTGTTTTTGTTTGTTTTTGTTTATTTATTTATTTATTTTTATTTTTATTTTTATATTTTATTTTTATATTTTATTTTTCGCTCAGTCAGAAAACAGTTTTATTATTCAACGTGAGGCTGTTTTTAAGAAGAGAAATAGTGATAAAGAGGGATACAAAGACAGAAAGACAAATAGGGAGATAGATAGATAGATAGATAGATAGATAGATAGAGAGAGAGAGAGAGAGAGAGAGAGAGAGAGAGAGAGAAGGAGAGAGATACTCCTAGGAGAACACCTTCTCTATAATTTCGACCGAAATATGAAAAATAAATAAAAACCAAAGTTATCTCCCTTTGCGATATCCAATCTTTAAATAACTGTATTTATAAATCCGTGACACTGGTGGGTTTGGGAGAGAAAAACTGATGGAAAAGTTTCAGGTTTGTCATTGGTGGGACAGGGGGAGTTAGGGTTAGGGTTAGGGTTATGATGGAAAAGTTTCAGGTTTTCATTGGTGGGACAGGGGGAGTTAGGGTTAGGGTTAGGGTTAGGGTTATGATGGAAAAGTTTCAGGTTTGTCATTGGTGGGACAGGGGGAGTTAGGGTTAGGGTTAGGGTTAGGGTTATGATGGAAAAGTTTCAGGTTTGTCATTGGTGGGACAGGGGGGTTAGGGTTAGGGTTAGGGTTAGGGTTATGATGGAAAAGTTTCAGTTTTGTCATTGGTGGGACAGGGGGAGTTAGGGTTAGGGTTAGGGTTATGATGGAAAAGTTTCAGGTTTGTCATTGGTGGGACAGGGGGAGTATTTCCCAGTTATTCTAGAGATAAAGGAAGAATGTTCCTGGGTGTCGCCAGAAGGTGTTTCTCGTAAACAGGCATCAATCCTAAAACACGCTTTAAGAAAAGGCCGATACAGAAAATGTTAAATATCTTTTTTTAAAATGCTATCTTTGGATATTTTAGTTTTGTACAAGACAAATCCTTTTAGTTAAAATGTTTGTTAATGAGTCAAGAGACCTGGGTTCGATTCTTAGTGTAGCGTTCAATAATGGGCCGGGAGACTGCAGTTTAATCTTCGGTTAAATCATGCCACAGATTCACAAAAAAATGGTACTTGATGCAACCTTGCTAAATACTTGCTAATTATAAGGTGAGGATCAAATGGACGTGGGGAAATTCCGGAAAAAAAGGGTGGCGTCCATCTTAGCGCAATAGTTTCAGCTCTCTTCGACGACGGTCAGTTCCATTGTTTCAACTTATTTTATGGAACAAAGTTTTCTGAAAGATCTGTTCAAGTTTTCTGTGAGCATCTATTATAATACTATTGTTTACATATTGCATTTTCAGATGTAGTTAACAGAATATGCATGTTCAAATATAGCTTAGTTCTAGGATTGAGTAAAACAACAACTCACCTTTAATTATTCTCTCTCTCCCTTCCTATCTCTCTCTTGCTATATATATATATATATATATATATATATATATATATATATAAGAGCAAATAGTTAATAAAGCATGTTAAAAAACACTTTTAAAAAGAGTTAAAAACATATTTAATTTGAAAAGGAAACACTAAATAAGTGGATAGACCTTAATCCGCGGAGTTTCGAAGAAATACTTTCCTTCTCATCAGAGGATAGGATTTAGCAAAATTCGGATCGGATTTTGCTTGCAAAAGTATTTGATGAAACTACAAGTAAGTCAAAGATCTTACTTGGTAACAAATAATGAAACAGAGGGAATATGGTGAAGAAAAAGGTGATTTCACGGGAATGGATAGTCTGGTGAAAAGTAAAGTATCCAATGACGATAAAATCCAAAAATACAAATCCAAGAAAGTTAGTTAAATTTCTAATCGCACAAGTAAAATGCAAATTCAAGGGAAAAGTGTAATTGGAAAATGGTCCAAAGAATCCAAAAGGCAGAAATCTGTGGAATAATTCACAAATAGATACAAGGAAATGAGGAAATAAATTTCACTAATATTATTAAAAGAAAGATAAGATATGCGTTACACTCGGCTGCCGAAGCAAGGCGTAATTAAGAAAAATTAGTGAAGAAGAAGGGAGAAAAAATGTATTTTATATATATATATATATATATATATATATATATATATATATATATATATATATATATATATATATATACTAGCAAAAGTATCCGTCGTTGACTGGGTTCAAAAACAGCCTACAGAAAATTGACTCTGATTTATGAAAGTATGATAGCTTATGAAAAGGAAGGGTTGTAAAGAGATAGCTTCGAATTTGGGGGTATTCAAACTAAAGCAAAATATGATGAAAGTAAAAATAAAATAGATAAACCCCATAATTTATTATATTATACCTGTTCACACTGAAACACTTATCACAATATTCTGTGGATCTATATTCAAAGACCTTGTTAAACTTTGTGACATATTGCCATTCTATGGACGTCATATAATTTTATTATAACATATTTCTTCGAACTGAAACATAATTATCAAAGGATACTTACGCAGATCGATATGAAATTTCTTTATTAAAGTTTGCGCCTATTTACATTTTATGGAGGCCAGGCGCGAACGCAGACACCACACTTTTATTATACCATCCCTATTTAAGTTAAAACATACTTATCAAAGTATTATTATGTACATCTATATCAAAAACACTTGTAAACGTTTTTTTTTTAATTTTTTTATTTTTTATTTCCATACTTTGTGGACCAGGCGCGAACGCAGACCCCACAATTTTAATGAACCACCATTCTGCCAGATCAAACATACCCATTCCTGTGTCTAGATATATCTTTTATCATTATATGTAATCAGTTTTTTAAAATAGTCAACCATATAGGAGCCTATTCGTGACCACACACACACACACACATACACACACACACACACACATTCAGCTGTATATTATATATATATATATATATATATATATATATATATATATAAAAGAAAGAAAATTAAAACTGTTAGTTGAATTTACAATCAAATTTGCAGATTTGTTTCTGTCCTCTGACGAGAAGTATAACAAGAATAGCATTCTTTGAAAGATGGAGCATCCTTGGGACAAGCTGCGCACAAATCTTCCACTTCTTCAGTTCCTCGTGAATAATTGTGTTACAGTTCCCACACTGACGTCAAACTGTGCACTTATTGTCTCTATAGACACACGGCTGTCCTTATCTATGAAATTCTTTGTTTGACCAATCAATTCTGGTGTTCTGATTTCCTTACTCCTACCCCTCTCATCATCTCTCACAGACTCCCTGCCTTCCTTGAATATTATATGATCGATTCATGCAAGGTGGCCCAAACGCAGTCTGAAGCATTCCATACGTTTCTGTGGCATTTATTTTCCGATTTTAAAACAGAATTTTATTGCATATCATTCTTCTAAAGTGTCCTCACGTCCAGATTGCATTTTTGAAATTCACCAGCTGTGACAATCAGGCTTTAGTAGGGTGTATTCCAAGTCCTGCTGTAGCTGTTCATCGAACCTGAAATCATAGAAATTGGGCAGTCATCTCATAAGATGTATAGCAATAACATACTGAATTTTCAAGAGTCTACAATTTTAAATGTCTGCACAAAAAATAGTTTGGACTGCACCTTTGGGACAATTTTAAATGTCTGCACAAAAATAGTTTGGACTGCACCTTTGGGATAATTTTAAATGCCTGCACAAAAATAGTTTGGACTGCACCCTTGGGACAAACTTTGTGCAAATCTTACGCATCTTCAGCTTCTTTCAAATAATTGTGTGCACAGTTTCAACACCAACATCAAACTGCACTTATTGTTACTATAGACACACGACAATCCTTATCCATGAAATTCTTTATTTGGCCAATCAGCTCTGGTGTTCTGACTTCATACTCCCCCCCCACACCTCTCATCATCCCTCACAGATTCCTGCCTTCCTTGAATCTCTTATGCCACTCCCTAACTGATGTTGATTCATGCAAGATGGTCCAAAAGCAGTCTGAAGCATTCCATACGTTTCTGTGGCATTTTTTTTTAAATTTAAAACAGAATTTTATTGCATATCGTTCTTCTAAAGTGTCTTCACGTCCAGATTGCAGTTTTGAGATTCACAAACTGTGACAATCAAGCTTTAGTAGGGTGTATTCCAATTTCTGCTGTAGCTGTTCATTTGAACTTGAAATCACTTGGTCAGTCATTTTATAAGATGAATAGCAATAACATACTGAATTTTCAAGAGTCTACGACAATTTTAAATGTCTGTACAAAAAAGTCTGGTAACTTATTGAAGACGCCTCGTATTTAGAAGTAGAGACTTCATAAAAAAAAAAACTAATGAAGTGTTTTTTTTTTTTTAAATTCAGAAGACAAAGGGAATAGCATAATAACGAACAGTGAAAAACTATAACCTATTTCTGATTAACATGGAAGAGAAATAAAACCTTAAAAATTTTTTTTAAATATATTCTTACGCTGATGTGTAGGCGTGTGTCTTACATTTCTCGGGATTCCAATACGAGTTTTGGATATTTTAAATCTTAAATAATTGTTTCCGAAAGATTTATGTATCCGACGATTTGAGACATTTTTTTTAATTATTATTCTGGATTGTTGTAAAACATATTTTCCCAGCATGTTTTCGTTTCAAACTTGTGTATCTACAAAGAAACACAAAAATATAAAGAAAGTTTTGTTCGTGTATGAATCAGTTGGATTCGGAAACTTTATGTTTCTGGCGACGTTGGCGGTAAAGAAAATTGCTTTAAAGACAGGTGCATCGAGCGCGAGTTTTGGAAGCGAAACATCCCCTTTTTCTGTCGAACACACTTACAATTCAATTTTTTTTAATAAATAATAAATATACAAATAAACAAATACATGACGACAACAACAATAACAATAATAATAACAATAATAACAATAATAATAACAATAACAATAATAATATTAATAATAATAAAAATAATAATTACAATAATAATGATAATAATAACAATAACAAAAATAATAATATTAATAATAACAATTATAATAATAATGATAATAATAATGATAATAATAATAACAATAAAAATATTAATAATAACAATAACAATAATAATATTAATAATAACAATTATAATAATAATAATAATCATAATAATAATAATAATAATAATAATTATTCAAAACAAAATTTCAATAAATAAATAATAAATAAAAAATAAACACATAAACAAACAAATGGCGACCACAACAATAACAATAATAATAACAATAACAATAATAACAATAATAATATTAATATTAGCAATTATAATAATAATGATAATAATGATGATAATAATAATAATTCAAAAAATTTTAAAATAAATAATAAATAAACAAACAAACGATGACGACGACAATAACAATAACAATAATAATAACAATAACAATAACAATATTGATAATAATAATAATAATAATAATAATAATAATAATAATAATAATAAAAAACTTCGGAAAAAGAATGTCAGAAATTGGAATCAGAGGAATAACTGCAAAGGTTCAACGACTAACGATAATGAAAATGACTGCAATATTAAGGAAAACCCTTGTAATGCGAAGAATAATACAAGAAGACAATATAACGAATAAGCGTTACAGGGAATGAAGAACACCGAAGCTGCATATCTACAAGTTCTACACCACCATCATGCATCCCCCATAGTTTCACCACCGCTCCTCTCAAAAAAAAAGTGACACCAAAGAGCTGAGAAGGGTCAAGAAGGATTGAAAGACCGAGGAGAGAGCACCAACCAGACCTCGGTTGGACAAGCGCAAAGAGAACTGGGACCTTGGGTAGGCTTAGTGCCACTCAAATTCCAATATAAACCAATGGCCACTGCCGGGGAGAAATCAATGGTAAGAGGCTGCTGCAATGATGCAAATTCATTTGCAAATGCTATCGAAGGAGGTGGAGAGAACTGGACGTTTGGGGAGACTTGTCACTCAGCCTCCAGAGAACACCACAGGTTTCCAATCAGATCGTTTGTTGACTTGTGTGAAAGCTCCATGTGAGCCGATAATAATAATAATAATAATAATAATAATAATAATAATAATAATAATAATAATAATAATAATAACAACAACCACCTAATATACATAGACGATCTGAAACCTTCTGCTAGGACCGAAAAAGAACTAGAGACACTAATAAACACTACCAGGATCTTCAGCCAGGATATACAAATTAAGTTTTGTATGGAAAAGTGCGCGCTACTAGTTATATGACAGGGAAAACTGGAGACAACGGGAGGCATGGAACTACGCAACCAAAAGGAGATGAGGGTCCAATAGAGAAGAAGACGCTTATAAATACCTGGGAGTTCTGGAAGCAGACACCATCAAAGCCACACAAATGAACGAGAGAATTAGAAAGGAATACCTCAGATGAACAAGAAAACTTCTAGAGTCTAAATTATATAGCAGAAACCTAATAAAAGTCATAAATACATGTGCAGTATCACTAGTAAGATACTCAGGACCGTTCATAGGAGGGATCAAAGAAGAACTGAGACACCTAGATCAGAAGACCAGGAAACTCATGAACATACACAATGCACTACACCCAAATGACGATGTTGACCAACTCTATGTGAAAAGAAAAGAAGGTGGGAGAGGACTAGTTTGTATAAAAGACTGTGTGCATGACACAAAAAAAAAACGAATTTAAAAAATGCATAACGCAAAACACGAAAAAGATAATCATGGCAATGAGAAACATTGAGAAAATCGACAAAACAGAAAACAGAGAAATAAAGGACAAGACGAGAAAAATGGGAAGAAAAACAACTACATGGAAGATTCATAAGGATGACAAAAGATGAGAATAACGAAAACACATGGGCACGGATGCGAAAAGGACACTTGAGCCGAGAAACTGAATCCCTAATAACCATAGCACAAGATAACTTGATAAGAACCAACCACATCAAAGCAAAGATCGATAAAACTCAAGAAAACAGTAAATGCAGACTCTGTGGACAAAGAAACGAAACGATAAATCATATAGTAAGTGAATGCAGCAAACTGGCCCAAAAGGAACACAAGAACAGACACGACCAAGTGGGAATGCAGTACACTAAGAATTATGCAAACAACTACATCTCGAACGCACAGACAAGTGGTACAAACATAAGCCAGCAACAGTACTTGAAAACAAGAATTATAAAATCCTATGGGACATGGACATACAAATGGATAAACCCATCCAAGCAAGAAGACCAGATGTCGTAATAATTAACAAGAAAAAAAATCCTGCCAAATCGTAGATTTTGCTCTTCCAGCTGACCACAGGCTGAATATCAAAGAAAAGGAGAAACGGAGAAAATACACAGAACAAGCCAGAGAGCTGAAAGGGATATGAAAGATGAAGAAAATCAAAATAATACCTGTAATAGTAGGAGCACTAGGAACAATCCCGAAAAACTTTGAAAAAAAAATGGGAGAAATTGGAATCAAAGGAATGACTGGAATAATACAACGAACAACAATAATGAAAACAGCTGAAATATTAAGAAAACCCTTGAAGGTGGAGACTAACACACACGAAGCAAAAGCGTAGACCAGATACAAAACATGAAGAAACGTTACATGGAACCAAGAACATTGAAGCTGCATATCTATATGTTCTTTAACCCACCCCATCTTACCATTACTACATCATTCCCCCCCCCACAAAAAAAAAGAGTGAAACCAAATAGCCAAGT
>NC_136498.1:121465881-121470881 GCF_053919585.1 Euprymna scolopes | reverse complement strand
ATAATGATAATAATAACGGTAATAATGATAACAATAATAATAATGATAATAATAATTATAATAATAATAATGATAATAATAATGATAATAATAATAATGATAATAATGATGATAATAATGATGATAATAATAATGTTAATGATAATGATATAATAATGATAATAATAATGTTAATAATGATAATAATGATTATAATAATGATAATAATAATGATAGTAATAATAATAATAATAATAATAATAAAAACAACAACAACAACAACAATAATAATAATAATAATAATAATAATAATAATAATAATAATAATAATAATAATAATAATAATAATAATAATAATAAAACAGAAATGACTGTACAGGGAAGGCATTATGCTAATTTTGTACATTTTGAACATGCAACCAAGAGGGTGACATAGAGATACAAACGGACAAACTCATTTAAGCAAGGAGACCAGATGTAATAATAGTCAGTAAGAATGGAAAAATGGCCAAGTCGTAATTTTTCATAGACAATGAAGAAAATCGATATAATGTCAATAATTATAAGAGTACTAGAAGCCGAATGCCGATGTAATACTGGTAATTATCGGAGTAATGGGAACAATATAATATTAATAACTAGCTGTACTCTGCCACGCGTTGCTGTGGCTTAATTTGGTGTAATGGAAAAGTTTAATAAAAAGAGAAAATGCATGTCTCTTATATTCTTAGTACAGCAATCCATTGCAAAAAGTGCAAAAAAAAAGGCGAAAATGTAAAAAAAAAAAATTTTTTTAAAAAGTGGTACTCTTTAAGAATTGATCCGGGTCCTTGGGAGTTTCCGTCCAGCATGGCTTGAACTCGACCAACAATCAGTGGATTAAGCCGAACGTTGCTAAAATGTTGAACCGCTAAATCGAGTTTTTTTATGTTGTTTTTGTATTAAAAAATGTGAGTTTTTAATTAGTATTTGATTGAGAGGGGGGCGTTACAATACACAGATTCGAAAATGTCGTTCAAAAAACAAATAAATGTAAGCAAATGGAAGGTAAGTTACGTATCTACCTAATGGTCTGATTTTTTACTGTTTTTATTTAATGTAAAATGTTTAATCATCTCGAAAAACACAGTGTTTATCGATGTATTTTAAAAAAGACAAATGGTCGCGGACTCTGTTGAATATGTTAAGCTTGGGAAAATAAGTTAAAAATCATACAAAACAGTGTCAGAAACCCACCGCACTTTCCCGAACCTAACGTAATAAACAGTGTCCGCCACCATTTGTATTTTTCAAAACACTGTTTTTTGAGCCGACTAAACGGTACATAAAATAAAAAAGGGATTGTCTTACTAAACACAGATACGAAAAAGTTGGCGAAAAGTAAATATATAGCAAATAAATGTTATCAAATGTAAGATAAGTTACTTTTCTACGTAACTGGATAAGATTTTAGATATGCAGTGTTTATCAGTATATTTGAAAAACACAAATGGCGGCAGACTGTGTTCGGTGGTTATTCAACATTAATTTGTACAGTTTGTTTAGTGTTAACTCATTTTCCCAAAGTTAACGTGTGTAACACAGTCTGTCGGCATTTGTAATTTTCAAACGTAGCGTTTGTTTTTTTTTTTGTTTTTTTTTTTGTTTTTGTTTTTCAAGTGTGATGCAAACATATGTAGCGGTAAACGCTGTGTTTTTCGAGGCGAATGAACATTTTACATTAAATAAAAACACTATAAAATTATCCACTTTGTTTTATGGTAAGAGAAAATGCAAAGCAAAACAATTGAATCTTAAGCGGACCTTTATCGCGTTTTTTTTTTTTTTTTTTTTTTTTTGCTTTTGTTTTTCAGGTGTAATGCAAGTAATTTCACGATATCGTTAGGAAAAACAGAAAGCATAAATCAGGGGAAAAACTGATGGAGTTGTATTGAAAAGCGGAAAAAAGAAAAAAAGAAAAAATAGCATAAATAACCCTTTACGATTCCAAATCGGTGTTTCTTAGCACTGTTCCTCGTGAAAGGATCCTCAGCGGTGTTAAGTGGTGCGGGAGTAGGAGGAATTTAATGGAGAGAAAAGATTTAACAACTTCCATTGATTCTAACCGATTTTGGGGGGTGGACTCTCACCGGAAAAAAATATAGGGATCTATGATGATTATCAACGAAGTGAGGATGTAATAGGCCTATAGCACACCTCAGATCCTGTGCTGCAGTTTGTTCACATTACATTTGCATGTAAAGTCTTGATTTTTAATCCTATTAAGGTCAAAGTCGGAGGGGAAAAATGAGTTCATGTTATTTATATAGAGAAGATAGAAGAAGAAAGAAAGAAGATAGAATAGAAGAATATAGATAGAAGAAGAAGAAGAAGAAGAAGAAGAAGAAGAAGAAGAAGAAGAAGAAGATTATGGGAGCACTAGGAACAATTTTAAACCGTCTATAAAAAAAGTTATAACAAATTGGAATTAAATAAACGATACAACACACGGCACTTATGAAAAGAGATAAAATGATAAGGAAAATCTTTGAGTGTTGAAACCATGGTCAGTCAAAATAGAAATAAAATAACAATATAGCAGGAACATTAAGAAAGAGAACTAAAAGTCCAGAAACTTTATAATCTGACTCCCCTCTCAACAAAAACATAGTACGCATATATGTGTGAGAGGTTGTGAATGGTCAAGGAGAATGGGAAGACCGAATAAGAGATCAACATCCAGGCATCGAATGGAAGAGCACAGAAATTAATCGAATCCTGGCGAGGTTTATTGCCACTTAAATTTCAGAGGAAACCAATGGTTGTTATCAGCAAAAAAAAAAATGGTGAACGACTGTTGCAACGACGAAAAAAAAGTTTTGCAACGATTTACCAGAAAAGCAAAGAACATCGAAAATCTTGACAAACGTGCTATCACTCAGATTTAAGGGAGCACCACCTGCTGCTGCCAATGTGCCAACAGAGATAATGAATCGTGTGAACATTGCTTGTGAGCAAAAAATAAAAGCCAGAAAATAGGGAGACCAGAATCAATTAACTCAAGACAGTGAAGTAAGTGTTTCTTAGCGTTTTGGCTAAAAGCAAAATAATTCAATAAAACTTTTTCAAATTTGGATTTATCTTAAATAGGTTTGTTGTTTTTGTTTTACGGCATATCAACCCTTTTCAGGTTATTTAATGCCGAATGCAGTTATTTTGAAGAAAAAGTTTTTAATAGAATATATATATATATATATATATATATATATATATATATATATATATATATATATATATATATATATATATGTATTTTTTTTTCAAGTCTGTTTCTATTTAACCCATAGTTGGGACCCTAACAGATACTACCACTCCGGGTCAGAGTGAACCTGGGAGCAATGGCAATTAAAGGGTGGCTCCACACTCCCCAAAGCCCGCAAGCTGGGGCCTCACCATGAGATATAGTTTAAGGTCATATCCAGGACCTTATATTTAATAGGACAGCCTCTGGAGTGAATGCCGTATTGTGGTGACAGATATTTCTACTTAGGAGGAGGAGAGATAATTTTAAGTATTTGAAACCAAAGATGATCAATGGCACCCATTATCCCCCACACTTTGAATGATTTGTGTCTAATTTGTTCAATATGTAATATTCTTATATTTTGTCAAATAAATATCGCAAAGTGTAGTATCTGTTCTGATTATACATTTTTTTCTGTCCTCAGTTGGTGAAGGAGACATCCTTCTAAACTGAGTCAGTTTTTAAAAACCAACTTCGTGTCTGACTTGATCCTCGTAAGAAAGCAAGTAAATATAAACGCGGGAACGCAGTAAATATTGACTCTTTAATGATATCATGGATCGACATTCACGTCGGGCTACTTTATTTTATTATATTTATCGCTTAAAAATCTTTACCTCAACTTTTATATCAAAGGAACTTTATGTGTGTGTGTGTGTGTGTGTGTGTGTGTGTGTGTGTGTGTGTGTGTGTGTGTGTGTGTGTGCGCGCGCGAAAGAGAGTTCCTTCCTTATGAACTCCTAAACGGCTAAACAATATTTTTTTTTTTAAATAATTGTCTTCAATAGTGTGTGATCATCTCTCTTTCTTTCTTCTAATTATTAGAAAACCAGTTTTCTGTACGAATATATTTTCAATAACCCGATCCCTATTTTAATCACGTGAAGTGGAGTAACATTAAAGAAGGGTTATTCTTCGTTCTTGTAGCGAAATTCGAAAAATTTCCAAACATATCGAAAAACGATAGTGTAGAAAATTAATTATTATTAGTGAAAATTGAGTTATGCAAAAAAAAAAAAAAACAGGGCTATCCGGCGTTGCTCGGGACCCTATAAACAGTGAGAAAATTGAAGTTGATTTTGAATATATTTGTTATTCTTTGGAGAGAGGAATTTTTAATGTCTATGTATCATTTGCTATTTCGAGCAAAAGAATATTTTACCTACCCTGGGACGGCTGTTACACATGTATGAAATAATTGTACCTTCCCTAGGAGAGGTAATTTACAGACTGTATATGAAATAATTTTACCTTTTGTGGACGGGTAATATACAACACATACTTAAAATATGTTTACCAACCTTCGAACGGGTAATTTATATACATATATGAAACAATTTAACGTACTCTCGGCAGGTATTGTGAAATAATTTCTCTTCCCACCTACCATAATTTTAAGAAATTGAAATAATTTTTTAGAAGATGGGTCTAAAGGCGGTAAATATATTTTCTTAAAACTGAAGATCTTTAGCTAATTTAGCAGAACTTCAATTTCGCTGACTCCCTTCGAAAACGGTTTTCATTAATAATTAGTTTTCTACCTTAACGTTTTTCGTAATTTTTAGATATGTCCATTACTGCGACAAGGCAATTCAGTAGATACCACTGGTTTCACTTGAAATTTAATATTTCATTTTTCAAATTTCGCTACAGTGAGGAAGACCCAAAAACGCTTATTTACTAAACCATGTTTTAGTCAAAAAAAAAAAAAAAAAAAAACAAAGGCATGAATAATAAA
>NC_136498.1:121453381-121458381 GCF_053919585.1 Euprymna scolopes | reverse complement strand
CCTACAGTGGATGAAACGCAGAATATTCAGTGTAGCTTAATCGCCATATATATTTTATAAATTACTATATATATATATATGTGTGTGTGTGTGTGTGTGTGTGTGTGTGTGTGTGTGTGTGTGTGTGTGTGTGTGTGTGTGTGTGTGTGTGGATAGATAGATAGATAGATAGATAGATAGATAGATAGATAGGTAAGTGTCGTATCTAAGGGGAGCGGTCCGGGTAACAGCGAAGGAGGGGTGACACAATGTCAGTGTGGTGACAATTGAGCAGACCACGCCGTTGGATGTTTACTCTAGCTACGCGACCAGTGCCAGAAGTAGATAGTTCTGCGTTCCCTAATGAAAAAAAGTTCCGAGTTATTATTTTTACCTTTTTCCAGTATCGACTTTTAAATATAATAAATAAGAATATGCGTAAATTGTGTTTTTATAAATATGTTTATTTCATCTCATGAATCTGTTGCTTTCGTTTTCTCATTTATAAACCTCACTTTGACAATTTGTTAATTCCTATTTTAATCACGTAAATTAAAGTAATATTTTTAAAAGAAAGCTTTATTACTTAAACTGTATTAGTAAAAAAAAAACGAAAATTAATCTCATTTATATATTAAAAAAAACTCACTATGTCTTTCTGTCTGTCTCCATTTGTTTCAAACTGTATCTCGTCCTAACCGAAAAGACAATATCACATGGTATAGTCGATATAAAAATGGCTCTATAACAATATATACCAAATCTGGATAAATTAAAATACCATATTTAAGCGTATTTTACGACCGGAGAATGTCGGGCACATTTTCGCTAGTCTATTAATATATTAGTTGCATAATATATTCTTAATTGCATATTATTTTCTTAATTGTATACTATTTTCTTAATTGTATAATATTTTCTTAATTGTATATTATTTTCTTAATTGCATATTATTTTCTTAATTGGATATTCTATTTTTAATTGTATATTATTTTCTTAATTTCATATTATTTTCTTAATTGTATATTATTTTCTTAATTTCATATTATTTTCTTAATTGTATATTATTTTCTTAATTGTATATTATTTTCTTAATTGCATACTATTTTCTTAATTGCATACTATTTTCTTAATTTCATAATATTTTCTTAATTGTATATTATTTTCTTAATTGCATATTATTTTCTAAATTGCATATTATATTTTTAATTGCATATTATTTTCTTAATTGTATATTATTTTTTAACTGTATATTATTTTCTTAATTGCATATTATTTTTTAACTGTATATTATTTTCTTAATTGCATATTATTTTCTTAATTTCATATTATTTTCTTAATTGTATATTATTTTCTTAATTTCATATTATTTTCTTAATTGTATATTATTTTCTTAATTGCATACTATTTTCTTAATTTCATAATATTTTCTTAATTGCATATTATTTTCTTAATTGCATATTATTTTCTTAATTGCATATGAATCGATACTTATATGTCTTATCCTATTTTCAGAGAAGAGTTGGCAATGCGAATCGACCTGACAGAAGCTCGAGTCCAGGTAAGGATAACGTCTCAATATATATTTTGATTACATCGCTTGTATCTTGTCCAAATTCTTCGGTGTCGATGTGATGATGATGCTGGGCGATTCTTCATTGGATGATGGGTCTGCTATTGGATCGACGTAAATTAAATGTAATTAATACGAAGAATTTTTATCAAAAATCCTCCTTTTTTTTGTTCGTTTGATAATTATTTCGAGCCTTGTCAATTAGAAAGAGAGTATTACACTAGATTTTTTAAGAGTCTACATTTTAACACATGCGTTCGTGCTTCGTCTAAACCAGGGTTTCCTAACATGGGCTCCACAGCGCCTTGGGGTTCTGTGCGTGAGACTAAGGGACACCGGAAGCCCTTTCTTAAAGAGGCCTAAATGCTTTATAAGGACAAATTAGATAGCTTCAGATATTAAATTATTGATTAGTTTTACTGAATATGATACGTAACTACAGATGTAAACAGTTTG
Source organism: Euprymna scolopes (assembly GCF_053919585.1). Lineage (NCBI taxonomy): Eukaryota > Metazoa > Mollusca > Cephalopoda > Sepiida > Sepiolidae > Euprymna > Euprymna scolopes. The sequence continues at coordinate 121,456,373 of NC_136498.1, read as the reverse complement.
ACGATGGTTCATTAAAAAGTAAATAAAAAATAAATTAACAAAAAATGAAACAGTTTTTGATTAAACAAAAACAAAAACAAAAAGGTTGTAAACACGAAAATATAATAAAATCACGAACATGAACAACTACATTAGTCGTTCCTGTTTGTGATTTTACTATATTAAGTTAAAGTATAAGTTAAAATTTGAAGTTAATGTTTTTCATATTTATTTTAGAAATTATCTTGTTAGTGCTCCATAAAAACACTTTTGCACTGCTCAGGGGCTCCATCGTGTCCTGAAATTTGGGAAACCCTGCTCTAAACAAAATCTCACTGCGCTCTAAATCTGCTAATTAATACTTCCGTTTTGTCGCTTCCGTTTTGTCGCTTCCGTTTCTATGCGTCAACTAAACTCTTGAAAACGTACATTATGCCTTCATTTTCACAAAGGTCACTTTAATATATAACACACCCATTCAATCCCGGGAATCGTCAGGTAGCCCTGCTAGTCAAATAATCTCTTTTATTTACATACGTCTGTGGTATGGTCCTCATTTCACGATCGTTGCTTTTCCATGTATGTGGCGGTTGGTCTGTATAGTTGCGTCGTCTAACGGTTGTTGCTCGACTGTAAGGAACAATGGAGACTTGTTGCGGTTTCAATGGTTTTATTGGGGAAAGAAGTTCGTTTATGAGGAAAGAGACTAGAATTAATTCCTCCTAAAAGAGAAGCTAAAATTAGTTTTTTTCTTGCTTAATTTTCTTACTTGGCCTTAAAATGCTGTACTTGTGCGGTTTTGCCAGTAAGCAATCAACAAACACATATCAATTTTATTTTTTTATATACATACATGCGCGGTCTATTTTTCATTCTTTGATTGTCACTTTGATTGTACGTACCTGGCGTTACTGGAGAGCTAAAAAGATGAATTGCTTGTGTACGAAGAAACGACAAGTAGTTTTGGAGACTCTAATTTTATGAAAAAACTTTTTTTAATTTTGTTTTAGTGCTTGATGCTAATTGATTAATTACAAAAGTGGTTAATTAATGTGAAGGCGAAAAACACACACATTCACACTTGAACACGAATCAGTTAATTAAAATATATTTCGTATTATGTGGATTCTTCGGACTACTGTTCTCATCTTAAGTGTTATTTTCACAACGTTTCGGTCGGTGTAACCTCCAACCTTCTTCAGACGTATCTTATCGAAATCAGAAATCTCTTCTTCGAACCCGGGAATCCGCACGGAATTTCAGACAGAACCCTTTAACATGTTCTTGTTCTATCTGACATGACAGAATAAAAGCCTTACATAATTCGCAACGACCCTGGATACTGGATAAAGTAATTGATAAAATTCAGTTGTAAAAGTTAAGCCTTTATAGACGGTTCAATCTCAAGCGCGGACGACACTCAAAATACAATTGCAAATTACTTGGGATTTCTATGGATCAGAGCATGGAACCCTTGCGGATTAAATAAAGGATCCCGTTCGTAATTCCGTGCAGATTCTAAAGTTCGACAGAATACACATGAGGAAGGTCGGATGTTACACCACTGGAAACGTTGTGAAATAGACACTCCAAATGAGAAAGTGGTCTGAAGAAGCCAAATACAGCGTGGCCCACTTAAAAGTAACCCATAAAATGTAGTAGAGAGGAGGAACATTCTTTTATTGTTTAAATTACTTGTAATGTTTTAAAAGATGTTGGAAGTGCTCCCCGTTGACATCCATGCATTTCTGGACACGTTTAACAACGTTTGCAGATACTGCCTGTAGATCTTCTCTGGTGATTCTCCTGATAACGTTGATAATGTTCTCCTTTTAGTTGGTCTAGATTGTGAGGATTATTTGCATAAACTTTTTATTTTAAAGTATCCCAAAGATAAAAATCACATGATGAAACGTCCGGGGAACCTGGTGGCCATAACCCTTTGCTTATTGTTCTCTCTTCCGTAAACATGTCATGAACTCGTGTTAGTGATCTGTGAGACGTGTGGAATGTAGCGCCATCTTGTTGAAAAAAGAATTGCATTTTGTCTTATGGTGTCAGTTGGTCATTAAGAGAAAGATTAGATATATATATATATATATATATATATATATATATATATATATATATCGGGCTACTTTTAAGTGGGCCACCCTGTAATACAAAAAAACTCATTCAGAAATGTAATTTTTTTTTAATTCAAAGGAGAAATCTCAGTATAATTGCATATCCCATATTTTCATTGTCATCGAAATCAGCGAAATCATCAATTTTCGAATAAAATCGATTGGCCTGATTTGATTGGAAAAATAGGCGATTTTACCGATTTCGATGACAATAAAGTGTGGGACATTCGTTCGATTCCGGGCAACGCCGGGTCGCCCTGCTAGTCAATATCTTATTTATCACATTCTTCAGCACATTTGGTGTTGACTTTCAAGCCGACTTCGAAGATGTGAGGTGGCATGATGTGGGCCACACCAGAAAGCACACCAATGACCGCAGCTGGAAACTTCGTTGAGATGTGCTCTCAAGCGTTGAACCGTCCGGATTTGCATTTTGAGAGTGCTGGCAATGTTTTTTTTTATATAGTGACGTACTGAATGAATTATTTGGTAAAACTCATTTGTAAAGTTACATTGGGTTGAAGCTTCAATCCTCAGTGCAGGCGACACTTGAAATACACTTGCAAATTACATAGGACTTTTCTACCCGGTCATGGCTGACGGAACAAGAGCATGCTACCTCCATGGATTAAATAAAGGGTTCCGTTCAAAATTCCGTGCAGATTAGAGAGTTTGACAGAAAGATTTCAGAGTTTAACAAGATACACCTGAAAAAGACCGGAGGTTACATCGACCGCAATGTTGTAAAAATGATACTCAAGATAAGAACACTAGTCCGAAAATTCCAATTAATACGAAAAATTAATCCTCATCTCAAAAATTCAGAAATGTGATAACAAAAATTTGAATAAATATTTCATTCATAATTTTGTTGTTAACGCCAGACA
>NC_136498.1:121433381-121448381 GCF_053919585.1 Euprymna scolopes | reverse complement strand
CCTTAACATATTTAAATTTGAGTTCAGCACCATGCAAAACTGTTAAATAGACATACACAGAAAATTTTGGACAAATATGGTAAAATAGTCCCAAAAATGGAGTGTTTTTATTAGCCCTAAAAGAACCCCCCTGGAGCATACCCAAGAGTTATTGCGAAGTATAGACAAACAAAATTATATAGAAATCAGTTAGTTACAATTTTTCAGAAAGTTTTATAAAAAATCCAAGGCACCAATTTTTTTTAATAAACACAAAAGTGTCAATTTTAGCCATTTTAACCTGAAAGGCATCCCTAGGTGAGCAACCGGAGTTTTCCCGGAAAATCCGTTCTGTTACTTTTTTACTCATATCATGTTTAATGTTTGTGCAAAATTTAAAAAAATTCCAAGGCGTAGCTATTGAAAAGGTGCGGACAAACAAACGGACAAGCGTGAATTTACAGGTTCACCCTCCTTTTGTTGAGGGACCAATAAAATGGTTCTGTAAAAAAAAGGGGGGTTAAGGAAGCATGACAAATGGATGGAAGAAAGAGGAAGATGATAATGAAAAGAGGGTGAGAAGGGGAAGAGGAGGGGGAGGAGTGATAGTATAATAGTAAAACGGTAGGAGAAAGAATAGAAAGAGTGAAAGAATAGAAAGAGTGAAAGGGTGAAAGAGTGAAAGTGGCGACGAAGAAAAAGTTAGTGATGAAAAAAAAAGGAAAGAAAATAGTAGAAACGATGAAGAAAGAAAGAAATAGAATATCAAGTTTGTGATAGAAAAATAGAAAGAAAGAAAAACAGAGGAAGAAATAAGAGGGGTGATAGGAGATTGAAAAAGAAGAGGAGGAAGAGTAAGGAAGCGGCGATGATGATGATGATGATGATGATGATGATGATGATGATGATGATGATGGGGGGAGAATGGCGAGGAATGACTGAGAAGAGAAAGTAAGGAAGAAAGAATAGAAAAGAGAGGGAAGAAGAAGACGGAGGGGGAGGAGGAGGGGGAGAAGGAAACGGGGGAGGAGAAGAAATGAAAATTATGAAAAGTACGAATAACATCCTCATTGTCAGCAACCGCAACAACAGCAACAGCAGTCTGTCTGCCTGTCTTTATGTCTGCCTGTATGTGTCTGTCTGTCCGTATGTATGTATGTATGTATGTATGTATGTATGTATGTATGGGCGAATGAACTCTTTTTCTGGGTCAACGGCCAACTAGCACCGTGTATATTTGTGTGTGTGTATATGTGTATTGGGGTAGAGAGGGCTCCCGTAAGCCGTGGTGAAGGCAACCTTTCTAGGAGAAGCAAATCTCTGATTTAAAAAACCATAAAGCGGGAGACCAGTATCCGCATTAAGCTGGTCTGCAGTTTAATTTGTTGCTGGCTATCTTGCTCTTGCTTGTTGCTGGATCTCAACATTTTGAACTGAGAGAGAGACTTAGCTGTCGTACAAAGCTAAGACTCTGTAACATCACCTTTGTATAGATACTCCCTCAGGCATTTGGGCTCATGGATTTTAAATGTCTAAGGGAGTGGCACTCGTCTGACAAGATGTTGCAATCATCATGTATGTATGTGTAAACAGTAAAAAAATTTATTTAAAAAAAAAAGTAAGCGTCTTTAATATATGTCGGTTGGAGTGTTTACATTTTGACTATCCGTCGCTGAGTTTATTTGTGAAAAAATGTGTAAATTTGTTTATATCATCGTCAGTTACTATTCCAAAAGTGTTTGTCTCAACCAAACTTTTTATTAAAAAAAAAAAAAAGTAAGCGTCTTTAATATATGTCGGTTGGACTGTTTACATTTTGACTATCCGTCGCTGAGTTTATTTGTGAAAAAATGTGTGAATTTGTTTATATCATCGTCAGTTACTATTCCAAAAGTGTTTGTCTCAACCAAACTTTTTATTTAAAAAAAAAAACAAAGCTGGAGACCAGTACCCGCATTAAGCTGGTCTGCAGTTTGACTTGTTGCTGGCTATCTTGCTCTTGCTTGTTGCTGGATGTCAACATTTTGAACCGAGAGAGAGATTTAGCTGTCGTACAAAGCTAAAACTCTGTAACATCATCTTTGTATAGATACTCTCTCAGGCATTTGTCTATTATAAAAAAAAGAAAGAAAAAAAGTCCTGTGGCGATAAAAAAAAAGCTGTGACGTGTGTACGCCTGTAATGCTGGATGCATGTAACAATTATTCTGCCATCATTATATGTATCTATGTATATATATGTGTATGTATATTTATATATGTATGTGTGTGTATATTTATATATGTACATGTGAGTTTATATGTATTTATATCTATGTGTATATGTATATATATATATGTGTCTATGTATATATATGCTTGTGTGTGTACATATATACATTTATAAATGTTTGTATGCATGTATGTGTGTATATGCATGTATGTGTATGTATGCAGGTGTGTATGTATATGTATGTGTATGTGTGCATGTATGTGTGTATGTGTATGAATGCATATATATGGATGTGTATGTATATTTAGGCAAGTGTATGTATATATATGTGCATATGTGTACGTATATGTATGTGTAAATATATGTGTGTATGTATTTGTATATGTGGATGTATATGTATGTATATGTATATGTATGAATGTGGATATGTATATGTATGTTTGTGTATTATGCATTGTGCATGTATATGGGTATATATGAGCGTATGCTTATAGACATGTATGTATGTATGTATGCATGTACATATTTATATGTATGTATACCAATGACCGTCTTGTTTATGTTTGCATGTGTGTGTATGTATATGTATGTGTGCGTATTGTGTATTGTGTATGTACGCATGTATATATGTGTGTGATATGTGTACATATGTATGTGTGTGCGTGTATATGTATGTATGTATGTATAACAATGACCGTGTTTAGTGTCATGTCTGCTTGAGCATGTGAATTCGCTGGCAAGACTATATCATTTTTCGGGCTCATGAACTTTCAGTGACTGAGGGAGTGGCACTCGTCTGACAAGACGTTGCAATCATCATGTATGTATGTGAAGAGGTGTCCGTATGCATGTATGTCTGTATGTATACATGTCTGTCTGTCTGTCTGTCTGTATACATGTATGTATGTAGGTATGTATGTATGTATGTATGTATGTATGTTGTGTGTGAAGAGGTGTCACACGCCCATACGCGATCAATGGCATCCATCCGTCAACGCTTCATGAACATTGAATGACACTGGCGTTCTAATGAACCAATAAACGATTATATTCCCTTTCATTAAATCCTCCTCCAAAACAACGAATGACCCTGCTTCCTTTTGTTCTGAGAGGAATTACCAGACAATGGCGGTTTCAGTTAGTGGCGATTTAAGGAGGATACCTATCTATCCGACAAATTTAATTTGCGTGTGTCTCTGTGTGTGTGTGTGCATGTGTATGAGAGAGGGGGGTTCTTCCGTTGACGAGTCTTTAAATATCTTCCCCGGCCAATTAAAGACTGTTATCTAACAGCTGTGGCCTACGGGTTGAAGTAGGTGCAACGTAGATACTAACGCTCACGTCTGTTTTCTTCCATTTTCGCTCATCTTGTCGGCAAAATCCAATGCTTCACCACAAGCAAAGAACAGATTCTTCTTTTTATTTATTTATTTGGCAAAACCAAATAATGTGCTAATAATAATGATAATCTAAAAAAAAAAAGAAAGAAAAAACAAGAAAAAAAAAGAGGGGTAAGGATGAAGAATGATGTGGACGTTAGTGTGTGGTTCAATTTTGGATGTCTATCGCCGGAGGAGGACGTCTAATCGGCAGCTGGGGCTATCTCATCAAGTCTCCCAGGAAAAGAATTCAGATTTATTCGGCTGTCAGACTAATAGAGAGTAGATATGAAGTTGGGGCATTTTTATTTCATTGACAACAGCCGACGGCAATTTTTTTTTTTTTTTTTTTTTTTTTTTTTTTGTCTTGAGAACAACAGAATCTTTTAAAATCAAATAGAAATTATCTCGTTTTTTTTTTCTTCCCCATTTTTATTTTAATTTTCTTTTATATTTTCTTTTTGCCAACATGTCTTTGCCTTTTTCTTCTTCTTTGTCTTTTTCTTCTTCTTCCTCCTCTTCTTCTTCTTTCCCTTCTTTTCTTTTTCGCCTTCTTTCGCTTCTATTCTTATTTTTCTCCTTGACTTTCTTCTCCGTATTCTTCACCTTCTCTTTCTTATTCATCTCCTTCCCCCTCCTCACCTTTTTTTTTCAAATTCTCTTTTCTCCTCCTCCTCCTCCTCCTCCTCCTCCTCCTTCTTCTTCCTCCTCCTCTTCTTTTTCTACTTTTTTTTTCATTCTTCTTCTTCTTCTTCCCTTACGCCTTATTCTTGTTTGCTTCCACGTTCTCATTCTTCTCCCTCTTCTTTTTCTTCTTCTATTTTCTTTTTTCATTCTCTTATAATTTTTTTTTTCTTTTCATTCAAATTCTTTCATTCCCCATGTCTTCTCTTTCTTGTTCACTGCGAATCTTCTTTGTCTATAAAACGTTTTTGTAACTAATCGAACATCCCCATCATCCATAATCTCATACCTTTCTCCCAACTCTCCTGAACACTAACCACGTCTAATAATGCTGAATCAGCATATTCTAGCCTTTTTCATTCCTTTTTCTCTTCTTTCATTCTTCGGTCGCTGTTTCTCTTTTTTCGTTTCTCCCTCCCCCCCCCACGCACTTACAAACACTTGCTCTAGTGCAAATCCACATGTTGTGTCCCTATTTACCTCCCCACGAGGGCAGTTAGACATAGAACACGTGTTCATTGTTTAAAGGAGTTTAAGATTGTGATCGACCCAGTAAAATATAAATTTGCAAAATAAGAGGTTCTTATTCGGAATCACAAATTTTATGGACTTTTCTCCGACCCTTTCAAAGTAAAATTGATTTCATAATTTACGATACTAAATCACCATCATCTTCTATAATATAAATATCACCTGTCTGTATACATATGTATGTATATATGTATGTATGTATGCCTCGCAAAAACTTTCGACAGCGGGTACGTATTTTTACGAGATTGGTATCGTTTTGAAGTTCGACCTTTCGGACGACAAATATCGAAAAATTGGCTAAAATTATTAATTCCTTCACCCTCAACTGGGCACTTTTCTACAAGGAGGGGGGTCACTTTTTCGCCGATATTTTCAAAAGTCATCCCCTCTTTTCGATTGACTAGCCTTAATTTAAACATTCGTCACTTCCGGATTGGTGAAACATTAAAACGTTTTTCCATCACTGAAATATCATGATGGAATCTCTCGCCATGTTCATCACTTGCATCACTAAGATTCTCCACAAAATTCTCAAAAGTGACAAAAAAATTGTACCTAATTCGACAAAAAGAAATTCAGAAATAGATTTTCAATGCTATTGTTCATATGAAAATAACCACAGATGTCTGTACTTTTTTTTATTGTTGCGCAGTCAAATTTAGTGTAAGTTAGTAACTAGAGGTTGAAATTTCAATATCATAGCGACATTTTCTCTCTCTCTCTCTCTCTCTCTCTCTCTCTCTCTCTCTCTCTCTCTCTCTTTCTGAGAGGAACCTGGGCAGAGATGAGTGTACCGAACCCTATAAAGGAGTTGAAACCTCAATCAAAAACTTCAGTAGGAAAAAAAATACGTGTAGGAGAATATAAAGAGTTGCTGAAACTAAAAGGTCGAAAGAGTTTTGTGTCTGTCTTATAAAAATAACAAAGTCTATGTATAAAAAAAGGTTTGCTACCTATATATAATTTCATAACGTACATACGCACGAATAGGTTAATATAGATGGGTGACTTCATATAAAGCGCGGTATTATTGTACCTATTTACTATGCCTCCCCACGGGACAGAGTTAGACACCAGGGTCGTTTTTTAACGTGGAGAAAAGGTACAAAAATAAAAATTGTCTCAGTCGTGGAGGATTTCTCCTCCACCGAAAGAGAACAAGAAATAGAAGTGCAGCATCTGAAGAACAGATACTACACTTTGATCTTGTCCCGAAGGCCAAATGAAAGTAATCCAAGACGTTCGTTTCTGTCGAAACGTGACTAAAGAATTGACAACCGACTTTTAACGTCTTATCTAGAGTTGAGTTCCATTTCGATAGTGACGTATGAAAGATGTCGGCGTCTGTCAGCTCGACGTTAATTTTTAAACCGTCTATCCTTTTGATTCGTACTAAACCAACTAAAAGAATGCAGCTCAGTTGTGTGCAAAAATAATTATCTTTAAACACATATACGCGCGTGCGTGCACGTATACACACATGCGAACACCTGTTAACAAAGTAAACAGGTTTCGAATCATAGCGTAAACTACAAAGTGGTTTCAATAAGTTTCCAGATATTTTTTGTACAGGCGTTTAAAATTGACGTATACTATTGAGAATTCAGCATATACATCTTATGTGATAACAGCAATTTTATGAATTCAGGTTAAAATGAACAGCTGCTGTAGGAATTGGAATACACCCTACTAAAGCTTGAGTGTCACATCTGGTGAATTTCAAAACTGCAATCTGGACGCGAGGATACTTTAGAAGAATGATATGCAATGGAATTATATTTTAAACTTGGAAAACTGCTAGAGAAATGTATGGAACACTTCAGACTGCTTTTGTACCATCTTGTATGAATCGCGCATCATTTTTTGAGTTGCGTAAGAGATTCAAGGAAGGTAGGGAGTCTACTGGAGATGATGAGAAATGTGAAAAAGTAAGGGAGTCACAACATCAGAGCTGATTGGCCAAATAAAGAATTTCATAGATAAGGACCGTCGTGTGTCTATAGAGACAATAAGTGCACAGTTTGATGTCAATGTAGGGCACAGACATGATGTGAAATTTCAATATCATAGCGACATTTCTGTGGTTTTGGTTTTTTTTTCTGGGAGGAACCTGGACAGGGATGAGTGTACCGAACACTATAAAGGAGTTGAGACCTCAATTAAAAACTTCAGTAGGAAAAATACGTGTAGGACAATATGAGGAGTTGCTGAAACTAAAAGGTCGAAAGGTGCAAGTCGCAGGCATCGCATACCGGAAATGTACAGTTTGATATCAATGTAGGACACGGACATGACAGAAAAGAATGGACACTAAGATAAATATGTTTCCTAAGATTAATATATGCTTATTTATATTTATAGATAAGAATAGTACTGAAATAACTTAGAGAATATCATTAAAATCGCATCTAACAATATTGAAGCATGTTACAGACTTATTCGAATTTCTGCGAGGACGAATTCTGGGTCAACATGAAGGTGGTCTTAGTTAACGCAAATTAGTAGAAAATCTTTCAATACTCCTTTCTATTGTTAATAAAGTGATCGTACAATTTACAAGAGAGGATAAAGGGTGCCTCATCCAGGTCGCTCCAGAACAGCTGCGAAGTATCTTCACGAGCTGGGTTATTATCGTAGAGCTGCAAGAAGGAAACCTTTTCTTCGTCCTGCCTGTATCAAACGCAGAACGATTGTGAGTCACGGTTTGCATTATTTCCCGACAGTGAAAGGGTATAGGTATGGAGGCTCCCTCAGCAAGAGTTTGACTTAAAAAAAAAAAAACTGCAGCCGATGCTGAAACATGGGATTTCCCCGGTTATGCTACGAGGTGCAATTTGAGGTTATGGTGCACAACAAAATAACAATTGCACACAGGACATTGCTATATGAACATAAAAACAAGAGATGAAGGGGAAGAAAAATACACAAAATGACATTGAATATAAACAAAACCTTGTAAATTTGAGATATTAATGCAAGGTTTTATCCATCATTCTAGCCGATGAGAAATGTTGAATGCCATAAAAATAACATTAAATAACTTATGCAAAGAAGCTAATGGACAGTGGATGACATATTTGTAAGAATTGTATAAGACATAAAAATGCACATTTTATTCAGCAATAAAGGTAAAGAAGATGGCGAAAGAAACATCAATTCTTGTTTTCAATATTACATGTTACATATTACAATTGTTTTCAATATTACATGTTACATATTACAATTGTTTTCAATATTACATGTTACATATTACAATTGTTTTCAATATTACATGTTACATATTACAATTGTTTTCAATATTACATGTTACATATTACAATTGTTTTCAATATTACATCTTACATATTACAATTGTTTTCAATATTACATCTTACATATTACAATTGTTTTCAATATTACATGTTACATATTACAATTGTTTTCAATATTACATGTTACATATTACAATTGTTTTCAATATTACATCTTACATATTACAATTGTTTTCAATATTACATGTTACATATTACAATTGTTTTCAATATTACATCTTACATATTACAATTGTTTTCAATATTACATGTTACATATTACAATTGTTTTCAATATTACATGTTACATATTACAATTGTTTTCAATATTACATGTTACATATTACAATTGTTTTCAATATTACATGTTACATATTACAATTGTTTTCAATATTACATGTTACATATTACAATTGTTTTCAATATTACATCTTACATATTACAATTGTTTTCAATATTACATCTTACATATTACAATTGTTTTCAATATTACATGTTACATATTACAATTGTTTTCAATATTACATGTTACATATTACAATTGTTTTCAATATTACATCTTACATATTACAATTGTTTTCAATATTACATGTTACATATTACAATTGTTTTCAATATTACATCTTACATATTACAATTGTTTTCAATATTACATCTTACATATTACAATTGTTTTCAATATTACATGTTACATATTACAATTGTTTTCAATATTACATCTTACATATTACAATTGTTTTCAATATTACATGTTACATATTACAATTGTTTTCAATATTACATGTTACATATTACAATTGTTTTCAATATTACATGTTACATATTACAATTGTTTTCAATATTACATGTTACATATTACAATTTTTTTCAATATTACATGTTACATATTACAATTGTTTTCAATATTACATCTTACATATTACAATTGTTTTCAATATTACATCTTACATATTACAATTGTTTTCAATATTACATGTTACATATTACAATTGTTTTCAATATTACATGTTACATATTACAATTGTTTTCAATATTACATCTTACATATTACAATTGTTTTCAATATTACATGTTACATATTACAATTGTTTTCAATATTACATCTTACATATTACAATTGTTTTCAATATTACATGTTACATATTACAATTGTTTTCAATATTACATCTTACATATTACAATTGTTTTCAATATTACATCTTACATATTACAATTGTTTTCAATATTACATGTTACATATTACAATTGTTTTCAATATTACATGTTACATATTACAATTGTTTTCAATATTACATGTTACATATTACAATTGTTTTCAATATTACATGTTACATATTACAATTGTTTTCAATATTACATCTTACATATTACAATTGTTTTCAATATTACATGTTACATATTACAATTGTTTTCAATATTACATCTTACATATTACAATTGTTTTCAATATTACATCTTACATATTACAATTGTTTTCAATATTACATGTTACATATTACAATTGTTTTCAATATTACATGTTACATATTACAATTGTTTTCAATATTACATCTTACATATTACAATTGTTTTCAATATTACATGTTACATATTACAATTGTTTTCAATATTACATCTTACATATTACAATTGTTTTCAATATTACATGTTACATATTACAATTGTTTTCAATATTACATGTTACATATTACAATTGTTTTCAATATTACATGTTACATATTACAATTGTTTTCAATATTACATGTTACATATTACAATTGTTTTCAATATTACATGTTACATATTACAATTGTTTTCAATATTACATGTTACATATTACAATTGTTTTCAATATTACATGTTACATATTACAATTGTTTTCAATATTACATCTTACATATTACAATTGTTTTCAATATTACATCTTACATATTACAATTGTTTTCAATATTACATGTTACATATTACAATTGTTTTCAATATTACATGTTACATATTACAATTGTTTTCAATATTACATCTTACATATTACAATTGTTTTCAATATTACATGTTACATATTACAATTGTTTTCAATATTACATCTTACATATTACAATTGTTTTCAATATTACATCTTACATATTACAATTGTTTTCAATATTACATGTTACATATTACAATTGTTTTCAATATTACATCTTACATATTACAATTGTTTTCAATATTACATGTTACATATTACAATTGTTTTCAATATTACATGTTACATATTACAATTGTTTTCAATATTACATGTTACATATTACAATTGTTTTCAATATTACATGTTACATATTACAATTTTTTTCAATATTACATGTTACATATTACAATTGTTTTCAATATTACATCTTACATATTACAATTGTTTTCAATATTACATCTTACATATTACAATTGTTTTCAATATTACATGTTACATATTACAATTGTTTTCAATATTACATGTTACATATTACAATTGTTTTCAATATTACATGTTACACATTACAATTGTTTTCAATATTACATGTTACATATTACAATTGTTTTCACTATTACATCTTACATATTACAATTGTTTTCAATATTACATGTTACATATTACAATTGTTTTCAATATTACATGTTACATATTACAATTGTTTTCAATATTACATGAAGAACTCAAGCCATAATTCTCAAGGGGGGAAAATGAACCAAGTCAACTTTCTATTTATGGGAGACGGAGCTCCTTGTCAGTTCACTTTAGTTTGAAATGACAGTTTCGTTAGTATGTAACCATTTTAATGGTATTTAACGCCTTGGTTTAAATAACATTTTCATTGGTCTATAGTAATTTTTAGTCTGAAAAACATTTTTGTAGGTCTGCAATGACTTTTGATGGTGTATAATGCATAAATTTGAATAAAATTTTAGTTTGAAATAACATTTTTGTTGGTATGCAATGAGTTTTAATGGTCTGTAACGCTTTGTTTTAAAAAGCATGTTCGCTGGTCTGTAATTAATAGGTTTAAAATATTTTTGTAATGTTTGGTTACGCTTTATTTTGAATAGTATTATTTTTTATCTGTAACGTTTTTTGCTTTTAATAGCATTTTCGTCGGTCTATAACGCTATAGTTTAATATAGCAATAAGCGCATAGATTGAATGGACTGATGTTTCTTTGTTTTCTTTGTTTTCTTAACGCCATTTTCTTTCTTTTATATTTTGTTCGTCATTTAGTGCGAAAACCTTCCTCTACCTCCATCTTAATACTTTTGTTGTCTTCTCTACCCCGCCTTTATCCCTCGCTTCCTGTTATCGATCTTCTGTTGCTGCCTGCGTTTACCTGCATTCCGCAGTTCTCGACAAATTTGACTTTCTAATTACAAACTGGCATAAGAGGCCAGAGCCAATATGGCCGCGATGTAGGGAGCCACAATAACTTCCGGTTCATACAGTTCCACCAGCACACGAAAGAGATCTCGCCATTGTCGCTAAAACGCAATCCTTGTTTAATTTATTAAGCATTTAATTAATAAACGTCTTTGAATATTGACTGAAATCAGTAGGACAGGATGAAGTCCTTATTTCTGTCGGCAAACATGATATTCCCGGTGTGAGTCGCAGGCATCGCATACCGGAAGTTGTCATCCAGGCACCCTTCCATCTTTTTCAAGGTTACTGATCGGACTGAACTAACAGTAAGGTTAATAAAGAGGAACGGAGAATCTTAACAAAAGGGGGGATATTTTTTATAGAGGCAACCTTGGAGTGTTCCAAGTGTTCCGATGCATCAGGAAACAGACATGTTAGATGACGAGTATTGGTTTGTTTAGGGCTGGGGGCGAGCATATTTCGCAGCAGACGAACGATTGAAGATTGGCATCCGGGGATAAAACTGACTAGTAGTAAATCTTTGAGCCAACAGAGTTACGCCGCTTTTTCCATGACATATTCTTGGCCAGTAAACCCTAGCTTCGATCGAAAGCGTCAGAGTACAATTGAACTCATCTACGGCCGCAGCAGCAAACGAAGTTGATCATCCGAAGCAAATATTTTACATGAAATTGGAATAAAAGGTGTTCACTGATTATGTCACAAGACAACTTAATTTTTCGTTATAACTAAATGAGTCCAAGATCACAGTGTAGTATCTGTTCTGACGCTATACGTCACCTTTTCTGCTCTCGGACAGTGGAGGAGAAATCCTTCATGACTGAGACAATTTGTTCCTATCCAGGGTGCCCCTTTTTGGGGAGCTGGATTTCACCCACATTAAAAACCGACTTTGTGAAACTAGATGGGTCCATATGATTAACATAATATAAATAACCGGTGCTGAGGATTTCTTATATATAAAACGAAACTTTGTGTGTATGTCAGTTTGTTCCCTATGGACTCCAAAGCAGTTGAACCGATTTTTTTTTTTTTTAATTTCACACAAATTTGCCTTATGTGTCTGGGAGTGTTCTTAGACAAGTTTTGTACTGGAATATCTCCGATTATTATCCAAAATCGATTATCGAAAAAAAAACATAAAGAGATGGAACAGTTCGATTTTAACTAAAGTTACCAAGTGAATTTGTGAAGTTTTATCTCCGCACAAGCAAATCTGTCCGACGTATAAAATCATATAAACGAACCTACTGTTAATTTTATATCTCGGGCCTATCGGATTGTGTGGCAATAAAACTTCTCAAATGCACTTGTGATGTTAAGGTTTTAACTTTAGTCCAAATTGTCTGTTCCTTCATATATCGGATTATTTCGATTACTGATTATCGATACTCATCGAAGACATTACAATACAAAACCTATCCAAAAACACTGCAAAACACATAAAGTACTTTTGTGTTGAATTTCATAAAATGGATTTAACTTCCACACACAGAGTCCCTGTTATATATATATATATATATATATATATATATATATATATATATATATATATATATATATATATATATATATATAATATGATAATCCACTGATTAAGGACACACAAAGTCCCTGTTATATATATATATATATATATATATATATATATATATATAGGTAAGTGCATGCCCATTGGCTGATAGGAAGGGCGCGGTGGATACTAGAAAGCTGATTGGCTAACAAAAACTCAATAGAAGGTGCGTGTATAAAAAGGACAGACAACCACAAAATTCGCGCATAAGCCTGAAGAATCCTAGAGTGGATGAAACGCGGAATATTCAGTGTAGCTTAATCGCCATATATATTTTATAACTAACTAACTAACTAACTAACTAACCATATATATATATATATATATATATATATATATATATATATATATATATATATATATATAATCCACTGATTAAGGACTATCCACTTATTAAGTGTTTCCTTTTCAGATTAAATATGCTTTTAATTCTTTTTCAAAGTGTTTTTTAACATGTTTTATTAACTATTTGCTCTTATATATATATATATATATATATATATATATATATATATATATATATATATATATATACATTCTGTACCCTGCCACGCGTTGCTGTAGCTCAATTTGGTGTAATAGAAAATTCTAATAAAAATAGAAAATGCATGTTTCTTATATTCTTAGTACAGCAATCCACTCCAAAAAGTAAAAAAAAGGCGAAAATGAAAAAAAAAAATGGTGCTCTTGCAGAATTGGATCCTGATCCTCGGGATTACCGTCAATCATGGCTTGGGCTCGGCCAACAATCAGTGAATAAAGCTGAACGTAGCAAAAATGTTGAAACGCTAAATGTTTTTGTTTTTTTTTGTTTTCTGTATATAAAAATGTGAGTTAGTAATTGATATTTGAATGATGGGGGGGGGGGGGGGTTACTATACACAGATTCGAAAAAGTTGTCCAAAAACAAATAAATGAAAGCAAAGGTAAGGTAAGTTACGTTTCTACCTAATTGGATAATTGTTTAGTGTTTTTATGTAATGTAAAATGTTTAATCGGCTCGAAAAACAGAAATGGTTGCAGACTCTGTTGAATAAGTTAAGTTTGGGAAAGTAAGTTGAAAACAAAAAACTATACAATACAGTGTCAAAAACCCACCGAATATATGTTACCATGACATAGGCTGACATAATCGGTGGGTTTGTGACAGTATTTTGTATAGTTTTTTTAGTTTTAACTCACTTTCTCAAACTTAACGTAATCAAAAGTGTCCGCCACCATTTGTATCTTTCAAATACACCGATAAACACTGTTTTTCGAGCCGACTAAACGTTACATTAAATGAAAAGGGTTTGTATTACTAAACACAGATACAAAGAAGTTGTCAAAAAATAAATATATAACAAATAAATGTTATCAAAGGCAAGAAAATTAAATGTTCTACCTAACTGGATAAGATTGTAGCGTTTTTATGTAATGCATAATGTTTAATCGGTTAAAAAACATGCAATGTTTATCGGTATATTTGAAAAATACAAATGGCGGCAGACTGTATCGAACACGCTAAGTTTGGGAAAATTTGGGGAAAATGAGTTTAAACTAAAAAAACTATGCAACATACTGTTAGGAACTCACTCAATATATGTTACTGTGACGTAGGCTGACATATAATCAGTGGTTTTAAACTTTTGATCGATACAGGTGACGACTTTTAAGAGTCCCTTTTAGTGATTACCTGGTTTGAGGATATTTGTACAACTAAACGGCAAATCTGCCCCAAAAATCCGGTATTATTTTACTTTAAGGCCCGTCTCATGTTCGTATATAATGAAATATTTTATTGTAGATCTCGGTGTACTAAAAACGAATCTGCAACCGTTTCCGTAGCAAAAAGAAAGTTTTCATGATATGAAGAAATTACTTTTTCGAAAAGTGGGTGATCACTTTTCAATGTAAATATAACTTTGAATGAGCACCCACTTTCTGACTACCTGAGAGAGGGGCATTTTTCTCTGTGTTTCTTGGCTAAAAAGTTTTTTGTTTGAATTCTTT
>NC_136498.1:121325881-121420881 GCF_053919585.1 Euprymna scolopes | reverse complement strand
TTCATTATAAACAGAAATACCGTAAATGGAAAGAAACTGAGACACGTGTATGCGAGTATTATATTTTTCTAAACAGTTCAATTCTTGTAAGTAAAAAAGCTGAGATTGAAACCAAAACCTAAAGACGATGAGTTGTCAAGTACGATAACCATTAGGCCAACTTGACATGTACCACTTTTTTTCAATTTTGACCTTTTAACATCCCTTTTTTCCGGATGAAACCCGATTAAAAAGTTTTCCACAAGTCTGAATACTTCAGTAACCAAATTTCAAGTCTGTATATCAAAGATTCGTTGAGTATATAGGTTGAGAAGTGTCCTCTCTCTCACACACACACACACACACACACACCTTCTCGTGTGAAAATAAGTACTAATGCGTATAAATTTAAATCATTTAAGGGTGTAGGATAAGTTAGCTCTCTATACCGAGGTATTTCGAATCCTAATGCTTCTCATCAGAAGAAGGGAGAAGGTGCTAGGTAACATCTCAGAGATGCGACATCTAGCGATAACTACATTAGGAGCAAAATAATGGGTATGAGAGGAAAAGGCTAGTGTAACGTGTAAGGAGAACAATAGAAAGAAAATTATAGATATCACAAAGATGGCGTAAGTATCAGAAAACACAACTACTCTTGCGAATTTTTTTCAGATTTATGTAATCATGCCCATAGTCTTTTAATTTTCCTTTGAAGTTTATGAGGTCTTATTCTTCTGATGAATCGGGGCGAAAACTATTCAAAAATTGACATAATATTAATCATACAGTTGTTTATACGCTACGAAACAGTTGCTGTCAAGAATTGAAGATTTCAACATGCTGAAATAAATAAACGATAAGATGAACAACATCTTGAAATTTGGAACATAAACTTTATTGTCATTTATTTGTATATGCTCTGTAGTTATAGCTAACATACGTCGAGCTTCATAAATGAAAGGATTGGTATAAATAATATGTGAAATATAATTGAATAAACATATTTTCCCATAAACATATTAGTGGACAGGTAAGGCCACAGGGGAAACAACCAAGCAAAGAAAAAATCTTAAGCAAAATTCATCCCAAAGCAGCAAAACTAAAGCTAGCTTGCCAGGACACTATATACATGAAAATATAGGCAAATTTGGGCATATATTATTGCTTTGAAAATATAGGTTCTTTTCTTTTTTATCTATTATCATAAAATTGTAACCATAGAATAGTATTATAATCTTCAAAAAGCCTGGAATGTTTCATGTAGTATCGTCCCATAGAACCAAATATATGACCAATTCAATATTCAAGAAAGAAGCTTTGAGTAAAAATAAATGTACAACATGAAGAATGCAGCTGAAATTCCCGTGAAAAAAACTTAGCACCTACACAATCCGATTTCTAAAATGTTTATGATTACAAAAGAGAGATCAATTATATAAGGATAAAAAAAAAGCCTTAACTAAAATTATTAAATAGAAACAGACTTAGCACTTGCAAAAACCAATTTCGCAAAAGTCTTCAATTATAAAAGTTAATTTAACTATATAAGGATAAAAAAAAGAAAGCCATAACTATAAATTTGTAAATAGAAAACGGGGATCCACAGCTGTCTACCATGTAGCTGTTTCAGAGATTTAAAAACAGGACAGCTGTTAAATCCATGGCTCTTCAGTGGATAATACCTCTTCCCCAAAATTTAGAATACGGTTACTATTTATAGTAATAGAAAAAAATAAACATAAGAAACTGAAATATTAATAATATATATAAGTAAATTTAATAACAATATTACAAGATTTATTCTGCGACATGTTAACTAGCATATAAATGCTATGAGAATAAAGTTGCATAAAAGCTTAAGTACCTTTGGTACCACAAAGGCAAATAGATAAGAGGAAGGAAACCAACCTTATATATCTAAAAACATTATAGTCTAAAGAAGATTATATATATATATATATATATATATATATATATATATATATATATATATATATATATATATATATATATACTAGCAAAAGTACCCGTCGTTGACTGGGTTCAAAAACAGCCTATAGAAAATGGACTCTGGTTTATGAAAGTATGATAGGTTATGAAAAAGGAAGGGTTGTAAAGAGATAGCTTCGAATTTGGGGGTATCAAAACCAAGGCAAAATATGATGAAAGTAAAAATAAAATAGATAAACCCCATAATTTATTATACCATACCTGTTCACACTGAAACACTTATCACAATATTCTGTGGATCTATATGAAAAAACTTTGTTAACTTCGTGACATATGGAGGTCAAGCGCGAACGAACACCCCATAATTTTATTATATCATATTTCCTCAAACTGAAACATAATTATCAAAGTATACTTACGCAGATAGATATGAAAAGTCTTTATTAAAGTTTGTGCCTATTTCCATTCTATGAAGGCCAGGCGCGAACGCAGACACCACAATTTTATTATACCATCCCTATTTAAGTTAAAACATACTTATCAAAGTATTCTTATGTACAACTATATCAAAAACACTTGTAAACTTCTTTTTTTTTTTTTTTGTAATTTTTAATTTTTTTATTTCCATACTTTGTGGACCAGGCGCGTACGCAGACCCCGCAATTTTAATGAATCATCATTATGCCGGATCAAACATACCCATTCCTGTGATTCGATACATCTTCTATCATTATATGTGATCAGTTTTCTATAATATATATATATATATATATATATATATATATATATATATATATATATATATATATATATATATATATAATATAAAGCTGAACGTCTGTGTGTGTCTGGTCATGAATAGGCTCCTATATTGTTGACTATTATATGTCTTTTAATATGTGCAATGATTTGATTTAGTTAGGAGTTCCTTTTCCTTACGAAGTTATTAAAGCTGGATTTGCTGGGGATAAAATCCAAAAATATAATTTTCTTAACATAACTTGCGATTTGTGAGAAAAATTTTGCAAAAGGTGTTAGGCATAAATTAAAAATAATATTCTCCAAATTCTGAGCATGTTTAAATTGTAGTATAGAAACGAGTTCTCGTTGTAAATGTCTTATATGAAAGAACCGGAGATTGCAAATGACCAAGCCAGGACACACAATGATATTGACAACTCACGCGACGAGTTAATATCGTGTCAGTATTTTGAGGCATGGTGTGAGCGTAACGTCACAGAATGAAATGCATATGTAGGACATAAGATCGGAAGGGGGGAGAAAGGGAGTGAAGAAAAAGGAAGAGACGCGTAGCGATTTGTAAGTTTCGATTGACAAGCACACGAGTGTCCTATCTTCAAAGGCAAGCCGGCTGATTTTCGAGTCCTAGAGTGAATTATGGAAACACCACAGCTAAAACATAGGATTGCCATCTGATGAGACGTCGGAGAGAAAGAGAAATATGATTGTGTTGTAAATACGTGTCGCCGACTTTTCTGAAAAGCGAACAAAAGGAATATTTTTCACCTAAATTCCGTAGAAAAAGTCCTATTTTTCTTTAAAAGTTTGAATTTACCATATAAAAATAGAAATGAATTTTTTTTAAATGTGTTTAAAAAAATAAAAATAGGAATGAATAAACATTTATTTCACCTGAAAAGTTTTTGTCAGAGTTTTATTTATGTAGCGAATCTCTGAATACAACGTTTGGTCCATTTTAAAAGTAATAACCATGTTACGACTGGAACTCAGCCGAGCGCCTTCCATTAAAATAATGCTAGATTAAAGATTATTTTCTGTTATAAGTTTAAGTTTGCTATTCTACTTGATATTTGGTAAGTAATATCTCGTAAAGTTGTTTTAGCTGTATAAAGAAGATTAAAAATTCATTGTTGAATCTTTTTTTTTACAAGGAAGTCACCACTTATCAAGGCCCGGAGGCCACTCGGGGATAAGGTTATTGCGTGTACAGTAATCAATGGGATAATATCGTAGTAATCGCTAGTAACGGAGATCTGATAAAGTGTCTTACTTAAGGGGGCGGTTCAACAGAAATTTGTTTATGTTGGACTTGAAGACATCCAAGTTGTAGTCAGGTGGGAAACAGGTAAACGGAAGAGAGTTCCACACGCGTGTACTTCTAAGAAAGAATTTGTTCATGGAATCTACGTTTTGATTTAGGCACAGATAAAGAGTGGGGAAAATTACTGACAGTGGGTTTAGCTAGACGGGTGTTTATCGTGAAAGATTGGCGAGGGGGGCAGAGATTGGAGCTCAGGCGAGAACTTCCCATGGAAATAACGATAAAACAAAGACAGGCTCGTAACGTCCCTTCTGTGGGAGAGAAGTTGCATGGGAAGAGAAAAGGGCATCCCCCACTAGTCTACGAGGGGCGTACAATAAGTAATGCCCCTGATCCACTTCCCATAGGAGTAGAGCAACGAAACTTGGCACAGTTATTAGTCTTTCTCTACATAGGAACCACCCAAAGTTATGTATTTCTCCCATCGTTTGATGCAGCTCTGGAGACCGTTTTTCTGGAACACCCCAGGTTGGTCCTCCAACCACGACGTGACTTCAGGTCTATGTATAACAACTCATTTTTTTACATGGTAGTCACCACTTATCAAGGCCCGGAGGCTACTCGGGGATAAGGGTGTACAGTAATCAATGGGATAATATCGTAGTAATCGTTAGTAACGGAGATCTGATAAGGGGGGCGGTTAATCAGGAACTTGTTTATGTTGGACTTGAAGACATCCAAGTTGTAGTCAGGTGGGAAACAGGCGGATGGAATAGAGTTCCACGGGCATGCACTTCTAAGAAAGAAACTTTGTTCATGGAATCTACGTTTTGATTTAGGCACAGATAAAGAGTGGGGAAAATTTTTGACAGTGGTTTCAGCTAGACGAGTGTTTGCTGATAAACCGCCCCCTTAAGTAAGACACTTCATCAGATCTCCATTACTAGCGATTACTACGATATTATCCCATCGATTACTGTACACGCAATAACCTTATCCCTGAGTGGCTTCCGGGCCTTGATAAGTGGTGACTACCATGTAAATAAAAAAACATAATGAATATATCAGGGAACATGACGATCATTAAGTAGAGTTATAAAAGAAAATAACATGTATCCAATAGTTGTGTGTGTCAGCGTTTGTCTTAATTTACCGTTAAATGCACCGGAAGTTAATGCTCATTGAACGTAGAAAATTGAACCAATCCAAAACATTTTTTAATTCATTATTACGGTTTCTCTATCTGTTTACATATAATCGCCCAAAAAGTAGAATTTCAAGTTAATTTACACAGGACAGAATTTAGCAGTTTAAGGGATTAAAAAAAAATGTGGCAATGTGTTAAATATAATGTTATGTAATTTCGCACTTAATCATGTGATATCAGTCCCAAAGAAATTAATTTTTTTGCCGATCACCAATGGTGTTGTACAAAATTCCAAAGAACGATAACAAAATAAGTTTAAAAGACAAAAACGAATTCCCCCGTCGATTACAACGTATGCAATTCGTCCTTGTGTGTGAGTCGCAGATGGCATTTCAGTCCAGCTAATGATCTACAAAAAGGGCCACAAATTGTGCAAGAATGTGGATTGTGTGAGTATATGGTTAGAACGACGGACGATACTTTATTTCTTTCCCTTATTTTACGCAGTTTGACAATGTTTATTGAAGCATGTGGACCTCCATTTATTACGATCAATCACAGAATATTCGAGAGCAGCATGGCGTATTGTACATCAACATTTTTGGAATTCTTTCCTCTTGCATACGCAACATATCGCCTCTTGCATACGCAACATATCGCCAGTCCTGCGCAGCTGTGATTTCAAGAGAAAGGACTCAACAGCATCAATGTCGCACATGGTAAATAGCTCAGCATTTGCAATCCTGTTGCTTGAACTAACTCCACAAATTTCTCGAAGACAACCTGTGTTAAAAACATCCAAATGTTGAATTTGCTTTTCTACAGTGTCCAAGACTCTGAGTCATACAAGAGTTTTGTGAGAACTACAGCCATGTAGACCTATATTTTAGTTTGAATTCTAATACCCCGGATTTTCCGAAGTAGATGGAAACGTTCCCCGAAAGCACTGGGGGCTTTTGCAATTCTATTGACTGTCTCATCATTAAGCGTTCCACTAGCGTTTACTTTACAGCACAGGGGCCATGACACATCCCTGTTTAATGCCGTTGGTGATGACGAATGAATCAGATATCTCACCATTCGAAACGACATTTACCTTCACTCCCTCATGGAATGACACTATCAGTTGTGTCACACTCGGATTTCGTTTTTTTTTTTTTTTTTTTTTTTTTGGCAATTTCACCCAAAACAAGGGACATTGCCACTTTTCTGTAGGGGGCTACTATCAGGGACATAAGCAGGAACTCGGAAAGGAATTCCAAAGTCCAGCGGTTCTGGGGAAGAAACTACTGGAGTAGAAGGCTCTCTTACATCTAGAGATCTCAACTGTGCAGCTTGTCGGGTTTGTCGGAGGTACTTACGTAGAGGAGGCATAAGTGCTTGCAGTTCGTCAGAGCATTCACCATTGAAATACTTATAGAACAGGCAGAGGGATGCTACATTTCGTCGAGGGGACAGAGGCTGAAGCTTAGATGACTGTTCAGGACCTATTAGGTTGGCAACTCTCTTTTGAACCTTGTCTAGGAGTGAGAGACTAGTAGCAGATGCACCAGCCCAAATATGACAACAATACATGGGCGAATGGTGGCCTTATGGAGGTACAGGATACTTTCGGGCGTTAGTAATTTTCTAGCACGGTAGAGAGAACCTACCTTTTTCGCAGCGTTTCTCGCAATGCACTCAATGTAATTTTTCCAACTCATGTTTCCTGTGAACGTTAGGGCGAGGAGTTTAAAAGATGTACTTTCAGATAAAGAGTATTTGGCGATTGCTATTGGTGATAGAGAAAGTTTCTTGTAATTAATGAAGGAAACAAGTTTAGTCTTGGCAGCATTGGATGTGACCATCCACTACAGATCGGAGGTCATCCTCTAGTGTTTCTGCCATTCCTCTAGATACGTGTTCATTTGTTTTCCTGTCGTGTCGGTAATAGAGAGTGGTGTCATCAGCATATATACCCATCTCACAGGACGACAATAGCGTATGCGTTATAATGATAATGAAAACAAAAAGAAAAAGAAATCCGGGATTTAGCTCGTAAATTCCCTGGATTCCATATTAAAAGCAAAATAGGTGTATAGGAAGAAAACAGAACAACCAAAGTGTAAAAATCAATATTTATTTAACAGCAAAACAATAACAAAACTAAAAAAAAAAGAATAGAGTGAGATGCAAATGAAAGGGGGGGTCTAGCTTATTATACCGAGACGAACAGAAAAAGAAAAACAGTTTCATTTAACCTCGGAAAACAGTGTGCAAAAGAAAGTTTAACGTACACGATCGATGCGTGACAGACTAAAGTTCGATTTAAAAATGAGTATCGATGCAGTACAGTCTTCGGGCTCTCTGGCTGTGATAAGAAAATGTTTAACTTCCAAATCTGTGGCGGGAAGCATTTATTCCTTTGTGTCGTTTTCAACAGATGAGGATTTTTTTCTACTTCTGTTCGACGAAGATCTCTGTATTTTTTTTTTTTTTTTCTCCTTCGCATGAGTTCTAACGAGACCTCGACGACAGCCGCTGGGTTAACTGACTTTTTTTGATGAAACAAAATAGTCAGGGAGGGAATTCTTTGTCGCCTCCTCCCATCAGAAAACAACTTTACAACAATGTCCAACCAAAATGGATCTGGTAAAATTTTTCCTTGCACACTGTGATCTAAAAATAGACTTTATGAAATGATTCCCTCTGGGTGTTCGTTCGGGAAAGGGGGCTTCTCATACACTACCATTTCAAAAAATAAAAATGATGAAACTTCTTCCTATGCTTGTTTGGAAAAGAGCCTTAAATGACTTTTAATATTCTAGCTTGCTCTACTCACATGTGGCACTTGTAAATAAATAACTCACATGTGGCACTTGTAAATAAATAACTCACATGTGGCACTTGTAAATAAATAACTCACATGTGGCACTTGCAAATAAATAACTCACATGTGGCACTTGTAAATAAATGATAACTAGTACTCCTGATCGTTGAGGAGCTGATTCATGAACATCTTCATCAGTAAAGGATTTTTTTATTGAGAACAGTATCAAAATGTTCCTTCTACCTTTGTTAGTCAACAGGTCTTTATTGGTCGAATTAATTGGTGATACTCCGTTTCCTGTGGACCAAAAACTTCATGCTTTGGAGTCTGTTCTACCGAAAACTTCCTAGAGATAGGTAGCCTAAATGAATAACGAAAGTAAAATTGATGAAACTAGCTCTGATGAAAGAACTGAGAGAGTGGAAGTGCAGAAGGGAAATGTAAGCGATAATGGGAGGCGGACAACTGAGGAGGAATGGAATCCTATGATTAGGGGAAGTGATGAGAAGGAGTTTGAAGGATCTAAGGCAGATGAGATCATTGACTCTGAGACAATGGAACCAGTGAAAGGAGCAGATGTGTGGAGAAGTGGTGATGAAGTTCGAACTTTGATTTCTGTAGAAAAAGAAGTACTTCAGAAGTTAAGAGAGGTTCTTCTTAGAGACGATATCATAGAGATTCCAAGTATGAAGAGTAGTGATAGGCGGAAGGTGAAAAACGAGGTAAAAATAGTTCAATGAGTAATTCACAGCATCATAATGAAGAACATATTGATTACGGAACTTAACAGGTTTCTGTATGCAGCGTCATACATTATTGCGAATCGTCTTGGCTTAATACAGAAGAAAAAGAAAGAAATGAAGGATAGAATGCGATACTGGCAGAGGCGGCTTGACGAAAGTATTAAACGGTGGCGGAAAGACATTAGTAGAATCGAAGAAATAAGAAAAGGAGTTAAACTAGGACAGAAAGCTAAGGACGAGCTTGAAAGGAGGTATAGATTGCTGGAAAAAGGGAACGATAAGCGTTCTAACAATGTTAAAAGAGAAGGTCCACACTGCTGGTATGAAAATTCGGAACTTTGTTGGAAAAAGTGTTGCATTTCGGCAGAACAACCTTTTCCGGAACAATCAGTCTCAGCTGTATAAAGAATTAAATGGTAGTAAACAGGCGGGAAATAACAATACTCCAAATGCAAAAGATGCAAGGAAGTTCTGGAGTGGGATTTGGTCTGTCGAAGGGCGATATAATGAGAAGGCTAGTTGGTTGGGAGAGGTCAGAAAAAGGCTATCAGAAATGCAGCAGATGAAGAACGTTGAGATAACCATCGATGACGTTAAGGCTGGCATACGAAGGATGACAAACTGGAAGGCACCTGGTCCAGATGGAGTGATGGGCTTCTGGTTTAAATAGTTTCCATGCTTTTATCCACCTATAGCTGTTGCCCTGCAAAGGGTTGTAGAGTCGGGAGATGTCCCTGATTGGATTTTGAAGGGAAGAACAACACTGATCCTGCAACAGGAACAGATGCCAATAATTATAGACCAATTACATGTCTGCTATTGATGTGGAAACTGTTGACTGGAATATTTGCGGAAAAAATTTATGAACATCTTGAGAGTAACGGTGTTTTTCCTAACGAACAAAAGGGGTGCCGGAAAGGCTCAAGAGGTACCAAAGAGCAACTACTAATTGATAAAGCAATAATGCAGGATGCGAAGTAGAAGAAGAAAAAGAAGAAGAAGAAGAAGAAGAAGAAAAAAAAAAAGAAATCTGAGCGTAGCATGGATCGATTACAGAAAGGCTTATGACATGGTTTCTCATTCATGGATATGTGAAACACTATTGATGATGAAGGTTGCTGAGAATGTTGTAGGTCTTTTGGAGACAAGTATGACTCAATGGAAAACGGTGCTAACAGCAAACAGAGAGAAGATGGGGCAGGTTGGCATTAAACGTGGAATCTTTCAAGGAGATTCGTTATCGCCACTTCTTTTTGTAATGATAATGATGCCACTGAGCATCCTCTTGAAGAGAGAAAAACTGGGGTATAACTTTGGATCTGGTGACAGACGCCTCAACCATCTACTGTTTATCGATGATTTGAAAATATTCGGTAGAAATGAAAAGGAAGTGAAGAGACTGGTAGAACTTGTGGGTATATACTCAGAAGACATTGGGGTGGAGTTTGGGATTAGTAAATGTGCGGTGCTGGTGATGAAAAGAGTTGTAAAGGTTCATTCGAATGGAATAGTGCTGCCAAATGGAGAAATCATGAAAGAAATAGAAGATACAGGGTATAAGTATTTGGGAGTGTTGGAGGGTGTAGGCAACATGAACAGAGAAATGAAGGAGGAAGTCGAAACTGTATGGAGGAAACCTAATGAAAGCAGTGAATTCATGCGCAGTCAGTGTTTTGAGATACAGTGCGGGAATTTTAGAATGGTTTGACAAGGATTTGCATGCCATGGATATCAAAACAAGAAAAGTTTTAGCAATGTTTGGTATATTTCACATTCGAAGTAGCGTAGCAAGGCTGTATCAAAAGAGGAAAGATGGTGGGAGAGGATTGAAAAGTGTAAAAGATTGTGTGAGAACCGAGGAGATGTTGTTGAAGCATGAGCATGTGGTTAGAAGTGAGGAGTGGATGCTTAAGGTTGTAGCCAATGAAGTGGAGGTATATGAGACCAAGGCTGATTATATGAAACGTATGGATAGAGAAATGGCAGAGGAGCTGGCTAGGAAGAAAATGCATGGAAGGTTCTTCCAGGATATAGCAGAAGTGGCTGATGAAAGATCATGGCAATGGCTTAGAGCTGGGTATCTGGCTAAGAGTACTGAAACTTTTGTTTGTGCAGCACAAGAGCAGGCATTAGGAACACGATTGTTCAAAAAAAGTGGTTCTAGGAAAGGAAGTTGCTGCAGAATGCCAGATTTGTGGTAAGATCTCAGAGTCAATTGCGCATCTTGCAGCAGGGTGTATCATGCAGCAGAGAGAGTACCGCAAAAGATACAATCGCATGAGACTCCGGATATATTGGGAGGTGTGTAAGAGGACTGGGGTGAAGTGTGCTGGAAAATGGTTTGAAGAGGTGCCTAATGAAGTGAGAACAAGTGAGGATGGCAAGGTAGAAGTATGGTGGGACAAAAGCGTCATAACAAATCAATTGGAACATAATCGTCCGGATTTGGTCGTCATTGACAATATCTAAAAAAACTGGCAGATTGTAGACTTCTCAGTACCCTGGGACAAGAATGTGAGAGAGAAGGAGAATGAGAAGTGGAGCAATTCTGCTTCATTGGCCTTGGAGATAAGGCATATACACGGGGTTAAAACACAAATAATCCCGGTAGTAGTTGGTACACTAGGAGTAGTATCAAGTCGTCTGGAAGGACAATTGAAAAAACTAAAAAAAAAAAACGATGTTTTAGGCGTCCTTCGGACCTCTGCAATTATAGATACCACCAACATTCTTAGGAAAACCCTTGATCTTTGAAGTTCCTGGTTTGAAGTCGGCAATGAATCCCGTCCCTTTCCAGAGAGACGTTGGTAAACGAAATCAGAATTATTATTATTATTATTATTATTATTATTATTATTATTATTATTATTATTATTATTATTATTATTATTATTATTTAAGGAGTAGATATTATTATTATTATTATTATTATTATTATTATTATTATTATTATTATTATCTTAAGGAGTAGATAGACTCTGTTTATTTAAGGAGTAGATAGGTTCTGTCTATCGCCCGGCTTCCATACTCCTTCTTTGCCTATTAGTCAGGCGCAGAGATACTATCACAGTGATTCGACAGAAACACCCAGTGGTAGATCGTGTTTCTTGTCTAGGGCAACGAACGCCGTTTCCCCCCCCCCTCCCGACACACCCCACCCCTAAAACTGAGCACTTGGGAGTGCTTAAGTACCATATATGCCTGAACAATTAGATTGGGTTGGCCTTCTTCTGATGGGTTAAGGGTACCGGATTGACAGTTCCTGGCTGCTGTTTCCGACTAGTAGTACAGGAGCCCTAACTCTTTGGTAGCGCTTAGAGCGGCTGCTCCATCAACAGTTGTATAATATCGGGATGTTTGTAGTGCCATGTCGCGCATGGAAAGGGACCCTGCACTCATCCCCGGTGTGCTTTCCTGATGCCACAATCCTAATTGAAGAAAGGTTAGCTGTGATGCATATCTGATGCTCTGCATAACCTCTTGTTCAGCTCCCCCTTATCTAAACTGAAACTCTTTAAAAAATATATGACAACAGTACAATCTCAAAAATAAGCTTAAACCAGGATTAGGGTCAAATAAATCCAACTTGCCTCCTCCCTTGAGGTTTGCATTCACAAATATCCGTGGGCTTAGAACTAATTTAGTTGATGTTGAAGCATTTCTCCAAACAAATACCCCGGATAGCTTAGCACTAAGTGAGACTAACCTACGCTCCTCCATCCCCTATAACTACTTTAACATGCATGGATATCTCCCACTCTGCCGTAAGGACTCTGACGGACTATTGAACGGACTTCGTAATACCCTTCCCTTGACTAGAGAAACAAACCTAGAATCGGATGATCAATCGTTTATGTGCTTTAGACTAAACATGCAACACAACGTTAGATACTTTTACTTTCTCTATCGCTCTCCCTCGACCCAGGACTGCACCAGAATAAACAAAGTCTCTGACAGCATAGACACAGCACTCTCCCTCGATACTAGCGCACAGGTACATGTATTTGGTGACTTTAATGTCCACCACAAAAACTGGCTTGGATTCTCTACTTACACAGATGCAGCTGGCAGCACAACTCATAGTTTCTCAATATCTCACTCCCTATCACAAATTGTTACGTTTCCAACCCGTTTCCCTGACCAGGAAGAACAACACTCATCACTTCTAGATCTGTTTTTGACCACAGTTCCCGATGATTGTATAACGAATGCCGACAGCCTACTTGGGAACGCTGATTATGCAGTGATAATGGTTGAAATCGTCCTAAATTCTAGAGCCAAAACTGAAGGGCCAGTGCTCAAAACAACGAGATATTATAAAAAGGCTAACTGGGAAGCCATCAGAGATCTCATCAGAGATGCCCCATGGGGAAATATGTTTCTCTTCCTGTTGAATAGTGCGCAAATGAGACCACTGAATGGTTCAAAACTGCAATCGAAGCGCACGTTCCCATGCGGAAATTTTATAGCAAGCCCCACTCTCCCCAATGGTTTACTTCGACTTGCGCAATAGGCAGCATGCATACCGCAGATTTAACCGACATAAGTCCAGTTCAAACAAACAGAAGTATATAGAAGTTAGAAGTAACGTTAAGAAAGAAATAGCGACAGCTAAGAGAGAATTTACGGAAACCACTAAAAAACGCATCGAAGCACAAAAGCTAGGAACTCGTGACTTCTGGAAAATCTACAACAGTGTAGTAAATAATGGGCAATCAACAATTCCCCCACTAACCAACAATCACGAGGTTGTTTGTTCAGCATCCGAGAAGGCTAACATGCTTGCCAGTCGGTTTGCCTCAAACTCCACACTGGACCCATCAACTACCCCCTACCTGAATTTCCTATGCGGACAGACGCCACGTTAGATGATCTTAAAATCACCCGTGTTCAGGTGCATGCTATCATAAAAAACCTTGACACTTCAAAAGCATGTGGACCCGATTTCATCCCAGCTGTGCAATTAAAAAAGTGCTCAGCCGAAGTAGCTCCAGTTCTCTCAAAACTCTCTACAACATCATAATGAATCTTGTTTTCCGGGCAGTTGGAAAACTGCTTCTGTGGTACCAGTATTCACGAATTCTGGCGAAAGAACTGACCCATAAAATTATCGCCCCATTAGCCTCCTCCCACTTTTTGCCAAAATACTTGAGACCTTAATTAACCATGCTCTAGTCCATCATCTTACATATGCTAAACTTCTGACTGACAAACAATATGGATTTAGACAAGCCCGTTCTACAGCAGACATCCTCACTGTAATCTCTGAACGTATATACCATTCACTGGACAACGCGGGGGAGGGAAGAGCGGTAGCTCTAGATATATCTAAGGCTTTTGACAGGGTATGGCATGAGGGTCTCCTCAGGAAAATTAGATCATACTGTATCACTGGTAGAATATTTAACATAATTAAATCCTTCTTAGATAAGAGAAAAATCCAGGTTGTCCTCGACGGTCGTACATCTAAACAATATGATATAAATTCGGTAGTGCCCCAAGGGTCTATCCTTGGACCTCTATTGTTCCTGATATTCATAAATGACCTCCCCGACAAAATTGCTTCTGAGATGGGTATATATGCTGATGACACCACACTCTATAACAGGCACGACAGGAAAACAAATGAACACATATCTAAAGAAATGGCAGAAACACTAGAGGGTGACCTCCAATCTGTAGCGGAATGGGGACAAAAATGGATAGTCACGTTTAATGCCGCCAAGACTAAACTAGTTTCATTCAATAATTACAAGAAACCTTCTCTACCACCTATAGCAATGGCCAACGACTCTTTATCTGAGAGTACATCTTTCAAACTGCTTGGCCTGTAAACGCCTCGTTCGAGAAGGTGGCTAGGACTCTAGATTCTTGGCACGTGGTCGTCTAGACTCCTCGGAGGTTGTTACATAACTTGGTATGCTGAAAGCGAATATCGAAGCGGCAGGCAGGAAGAAAGACAACGATTGTAGTCTATCTACAAAAGCTTAATTCTCATAAAATTATGTACAAATGTTTTTACGATTCTCATTCAGATTTTGTAAGTTCTCAACTCTCTTCACAGCCAGCGACCGACGGATGGATGAGGTGGGGAGAGTACCTCTCTCCCAGGGAACGGCGGGTTTATACGACCTGATCTCCCCGAATTCAACGAGCAATCTGTTTAATTTTAGAGCGCATCGACCCGATGTGGTGGGGTGGAAGTCTCCCCAGCCAATCAAATCACGCTAAGCCCCAACGATCTGAGACCCCATTCAAGACTAAAAATCACATAACCTCGAGGTCACCACCCATCACTCAGCCAGTACAATATGTCCGTTTAACATCCTCGCATTTCCTGTTGTTGAGTTTTAGCCGTAAAAATATATTTCTCTGGTTTTCAAACAATATCTATTTTGACATAAAATAAAATATGTATATTTATCTTCTCTATCCTAAATCCTTGGGTTATCTGGCGTCACCGGGAATACAAGCTACCTCAGCGTAGTTCTAACGCTCCTCAATGGGGGATTACGTTACAGGCCTAACGTGCACAAGAAACATTATTTGGAACAATTACATTGAGAACATTGCCAGGGCCGCTGCAAGGAAGTTGGGCTCTCTCTACCGTGCTAGAAAACTACTAACACCCGAAAGTATCCTGTACCTCTATAAGGCCACCATTCCCCCATGTATGGAGTATTACTGTCATATTTGGGCTGGTGCATCTACTACTAGTCTCTCGCTCCTTGACAAGGTTCAAAAGAGAGTCGCCAATCTGATAGGTCCTGAACTGGCATCTAAGCTTCAGCCTCTGTCCCATCGACGAAATGTTGCATCCCTCTGCCTGTTCTACAAGTATTTTAATGGTGAATGCTCTTGTGCCCCCACGACGTAAACACCCTCAACAAACCCGACAGGCTGCTAAATCTCACCCCCACACTGTAGAGATCCCTAGATGTAAAAGATCTTTCTACTCCAGTAGTTTCTTCCCCAGAACCGCTAGACTCTGGAATTCCATTCCAGGTCCCTGCTTCCCCAACTGTACTGACGTGCAGAAGTTCAAGTGTAACCGACATCTTGCTGCCCAAATCCCTACATAGTACCCCAGTAGTTTTTGCCCCTGATAATAGCCCCCTACACCAAAGTGGCAATGTGCCTTGTTTGGGCTTAAAATGTACAAAAAATAATTATTATTATTATTATTATTATTATTATTATTATTATTATTATTATTATTATTGCCATTGATTTCCCGTTGGCAGCGGCTATTGGTCTTTGCTGGGATTTGAGTGGCACTAATCCTTTCCAAGGTCCCAGTTCTCTTCGCACTTATTCGGCTGAGGTCTGGTCAGTTCATCGGTCTTTCCTTCCTCCTTGACTCTACTTGGTTATTTGGTCTCGTCCTTTGGGGGGGGTGATATGCCAATGGGGGTAGGGTTGGGTTAGAGAACTTATAGATATACGGTTTCAGTGTTTTTGGTTCCATGTAGTGTTTCATGTTTTGCATTTGCAGCATTTTGTCTGGCCCGCACTTGTTGTTCCTGTGTGTTAGTTTCCGCGTTCAAGGGTTTTCTTAATATTTCAGCTGTTTTCATGATTGTTGTTCGTTGTATTTTTCCAGTCATTCCTTTGAATCCAATTTCTCCCATTCTTTTTTCAAAGTTTTTCGGGATTGTTCCTAGTGCTCCTACATTTGTTTTTATTATTATTGGCTCACAAGGAGCTACTACACATGTCATAACGGATCTCTCCTTGAGAACAACCTGTTGTGTTCACTGGGAGCTGGGTGACAACAAGTCTCCCCAGTTTTCTAGTGCTCTCCACGTCTTGATATCAGTCGCAACCGCCGCTACCATTGATTTCTCGCTGGTAGCGGCCATTAGTCTCCACTGGAATTTGAGTGGCAATAGGCCTCCCGAAGGTCCCAGTTCTCTTCACGCTTGTCCAGTGAAGGTCTTGTCAATGCTCTCTCTTCGGTCTTTCCATCCTCCTTGACCCTTCTCAGTTACTTGGCTTCATTCTTTTAAGGGGGCAGCGGTGATTGGGTAATGGGAGGGGATGGGAGGCACGATAGAGAACTTATAGATATGCATCTTCAATGTTCTTGGTTCCATGCAACGCTTTTTCGTGTTTTGTTTCTGCAGTAGCTTGTGTAGTTCGTGCACGTGGCTTATGTCTGTTTGTCTCCACATTCAAGGGTTTTCCTTAATATTTCAGCGTTGTATCTTATCAGCCATCCCTCTGATTCCAATTTCTACCAATATTTTTTCTAAGTTTTCGGAAGTGTTCCTAGTGCTCCTACTATTATCGGTACTATCTTTTTTATCGTCCATATCCTTTTCAGCTCTCTGGCCAGCTCGGTGTATTTTCTCCTTTTCTTTGATATTTATCCTGTGGTCAGCTTGAACAGCAAAGTCTACGATTTGGCATGACTTTTCTTTCTTGTTAATTATTACGATATCCGGTCTTCTTGCTTGGATGGGTTTATCCATTTGTGTGTCCATGTCCTATAGGATTTTGTGATTCTCGTTTTCACTTACTCGAGCCGCCAGTGCTTAATCAGATTGGCATTTATGGCGGCATATACAATTTAAAAAATACTATACAAATGTCTATATACTACTACTACTACTACTACTGCTAATACTAATACTACTACTGCTAATACTACTACTACTACTACTAATAATAATAATAATAATAATAATAATAATAATAATAACTATATATTATTACAATAACGTGTGTGTTCTTTTGTGTGTCACGCTTACATCCAGGTCGTTTAATTGTTATGTTCTTCCATTTCTTGTCATAAATAATTTTATCAAGAATTCTTCATAAGTTTTGGTTTCGGTTTCGACTATAGCTGATGGCACTTGAATCATTTTTTTTTTATAATAAATAATTTTATCAAGAATTCTTCATATGTTTTTGTTTCGGTCTCGATTATGGCTGAAGGAACTCAAGTTATATATATATATATATATATATATATATATATATATATATATATGTCATAAGTTTTTATTTCAGTTTCGAACCAAGCTAATGCACCCAAGTCATATGGATATATTTTTATTTTATTTTTGAAACACAACTTTATAATATATAAAAATCGATAGAACATTAACTCTATAATAATATATACGAAATCTGCAAGAATTAAAATATCATATTTAAGCGTACTTTATGACCTGGCTTTTCCGGGCGTCTGTGCTAGCTTAGATAAATAGTTTTGCAGTTTTAACAAAAAAAGCTACAATAATATCAGAGCGTCTCCATTTACACTGAACATCTACAGAATGCCAACATCAATATATTACGTATGAATGAGTCCCCTGTGGAATTTCCACAGGCCCCGCTAGTTATTATTATTATTATTATTATTATTATTATTATTATTATTAATTAAATCGCTCCAGACAAGGTATGAAGCTGCTTAATTAAGAGGGTGGTTTATGATAAATATTTGTAGACATTGGACTTGAAGACAACTGTTGTAGTCTATAGAGAAACACTTTTGCGCTAATGTGCTTCACGAATGAAAATTTCTTGTAAGAAATTTCATAGAAATGAAAGTTGCATTTGTTTTTTTTGTTTTTTTTTTGTTTTGTTTTTTGTTTGTTTGTTTGTTTGTTTGTTTTGTTTTGTTTTGTTTTGTTTTTCATGGAAATCGATCCAGACAAAGCATGAAACCACTTAATGTAATAATTTAGTTAAAGACAAACTAATCAATGATAAGTATTAAATGGATATATTCTGACCCAGAAAACAGCAATTCTTCCCTCTTTGTCAGAAACATCGCTTATGGAATTTGAGAACTAAAGGACACGGTAAGGGAAGCGAGGGTTAGTAGGTCCATTTTCTATTCTACTTAAATTATTTATGGAAATCGTTCTAGACAGGGAATGAAGCCACTTGATGTAAGGAACTAAAAAATACTACTTCGAGGTCAAAAAGTTGCCAACGATAAGCGTTATGTGGATAGATGCTGACCAAGAAAACAGCAATTCTTCCCCTTTTGTCAGAAAATCGCTCATGGAATGTGAGGACTAAAGTACAAAATAAGGGAAGCAGGAAGATTTAGTAGGCTGCCGAAAGGTACGCGGAAGAAGGAAAGGGCTTACTTTGCGTTTGGTGGTGGATATCTTCATAATTGGGAAGCAATATATTATTGAATTTTTTTTTTTTTTTCAATTTTCACCCCAAACAAGGCACAGTGTCACTTTGAAGCAGGGGGCTACTATAAGGTACATAATTTGCAGGGACATTATGAAAGGAGATGAGTAGAAAGATGTTTGTTCACATTACACTTGAACTTCTGCATATCAGTACGGTTGGGAAAGCAGAATCCCGGAAGGGAATTCCAAAGACCCGCAGTTCTGAGGAAGAAACTATTGCACCTAGGGATCTCTACTGTAAAGGGATGAGACTTAGTAGCTTGTCGGGTTTGTCGGGGGTAGTTACGTCGAGGAGGTACAAGTGTTTGCAGTTCGTCAGAGCATTCACCATTAAAGTATTTGTAGAACAGGGAGAGGGATGCAACATCTCGTCGATGAGACAGAGGCTGAAGCCTAGATGACAGTTCAGGACCTATCAGGTTGGCGACTCTCTTTTGAACCTTGTCCAGGAGCGAAAGACAAGCAGCAGATGCACCAGCCCAGATGTGACAACAGTAATCCATACATGGGCAAATGGTGGCCTTGTAGAGGTACAGGATACTTTCAGGCGTAAGTAGTTTTCTAGCACGGTAGAGGGAGCCAACCAATTTGGAATTCTTTTCAGATGCAAAATTTGTATCATTTATTTTATTTACTTACTTGCAGACTATTTTCCTCATTTTC
The DNA here is from genome assembly GCF_053919585.1 of Euprymna scolopes. Classification (NCBI taxonomy): domain Eukaryota; kingdom Metazoa; phylum Mollusca; class Cephalopoda; order Sepiida; family Sepiolidae; genus Euprymna; species Euprymna scolopes. The sequence goes on along the minus strand of NC_136498.1, from coordinate 121,401,401 downwards.
TAGTCCTCATATTCGGGGCCCGTGGCGCAATGGATAGAGGTTCGGAATATCTACGGTTCCCGGTGAACATTGTCTGAAGATAACGGTTTCAATCCTACCCAAAGCCGGCCAGAGGATTAGTTGGCTAAAACGTGAAGAGATGACAACAACTATGGAAGGTGGTAATTTCTGTAGATGCAGTTGGGAGATTCAACATCACTATCCCGTCGCGGTTAACCACCTGACGAAGGCCAGAGGAATAATTGGCCGAAACGTCGTGAAACAATAACTAGAAGGTGGGAAGCAATAGTTTGATCAGTTTATTGAAATTATAGACAGTTGTTTAAAGTAGGTCATTCGAATCGATGCGACGTTACTAAAAAGGAGTTTATGAAATATTATCTTAATGATGCATAATTTAAATTTTGTTTTTAGTTTAAGTAGTTTTGTTAGAGATAAAATGCAGGCAATTCGTTTTGGAGTGCGTCTGAGGCTTATGAAATGCAATTGCAATAACTACGATGGGTAATGATGGGGAGAGTGAGAGATAGAGAAATAAGGGGGAGAGAGAGAGAGTCATGGGTTTAAAAGCGAGAGGGTGAAAGAAAGAGGAGAAAGAGAGAGGGTGGGAGATTTACAAATTAATTACTTTGAAAGTGAGAGAGGAAGAGAGAGAAGGGAAAGAGAGAGAGAGGGGGTGAGATTGAAAGTGAGAGAGGAAGAGAGAGAAGGGAAAGAGAGAGAGAGGTGGGTGAGATATAAAAATTCACTACATTTTTATTGGAGAGAGTTATGGGTTTAAAAATGAAAGAGGATGAGAAAGAATGGAAAGAGAAAGAGAGGGGTAAGATTTACAAATTAACTATTTTTCTATTAGAGGAAATTATAGGTTCATAAACAAGAGAGAGAGGGGGAGAGAGAAGGGGAGAGAGATAAAGGGGAGATTTACAAATTAACTACTTTTCTGTTAAGAAATAAATATGAATTAAAAACTAATTATTTAAAATATTACAGGATTTTTGTTTAATTATTGTTTAATACATTTATGTTTCGGAAGGAAAGCAGATTAAAGCATCCAAAATACCATGATTGGGTTTGCGTCTATACGTATATGCTGATTGATTTGCGAAATATCAATAATCACCTTTAATTTACGTAGATTTAGATTTTTAATTTTTGCAAAACAAAATTATCGATTAAAAATTACTCGTTTAGTTTTAAATTGATCGATATTTTTTTCACAAAAGTGATGGTTCGTGCCTGCACAAAACTAGAAGATATACACGTACTTTACAGTTTATGGTTATAACTTCATCGCCGGCCAGTGTCTAGTCTTGGCAGATCATAAAGCACGAACCAGGACTGTTGGTTATATTTACAGCTTGCAAGGAATCAAACTCGTAGCTCTTCTCTGCAATCTCTTTTCCACAGAAGAGACTTCCTTAGCCTGACTCTGATCTATCGCTATTTTCACGGCAAGTGCTCGTCTGAGCTCCAATCTATGCCCCCTCTTGCCAGACTTTCACAAAAAAACTTGCCTAGCTGAAACCACTATCAATAATTTTCCTCACTCTTTATCTGTGCTTAAACCTAAACGTAGATTCCATGAACAAAGTTTCTTTCTTAGAATCGCCTGTGAACTCGTTTGCCTGCTTTCCAGCTGATTACAATATGGTCGTCTTCAAGTCCAACGTAAACAAGTTCTTGATGAACCGTCCTCTTCAGTAATCCAATTTAGCAAATTTCCACTACTAACGATTACTACGATATTGTCCCAATAACTAAGGTACACTCATTAATCCTTATCCTCGAGTAGCCTCTACAGAGTGACTCCTTTGTAACTTTGTGAAAGTTATTTCAAAATACTCACCAATTCAAGAACTGACTACAATCAATGTTGCTTAACTTTAAAGAATCGGTTTAGTAACCTGATTACAGCCGTAACATGTGAAAAAAAATATGCATTTAAAAATATTTAAAACTAGCAGGGTGACACGATACTGCCTGGGATTGAATGATGATCAACGAATGCGCCACCTTCCAATATCTTGTCATTGAAATCGGTCAAAATGCCGATTTTTCAATCACATCGATTAACTACTTGCTCTAGTTGAGGACCCATCATGGTGCACTGGGAGAAAAAATTACATACCTCCCCTTAGTCTGTATTGCACTGTAGAGAAATACGACATAACCATGTTAACATACCGGTTTTCGTCATATCACCGAAGTTAAGCAACGATTAGCATAGCAAGTACCATTGAGAATACTAAGCGCTGTATGTGTTCTCCGCTTATCTCGGCATTGTTTCCAGGCGTCCTGAACTTACTTATATTTGCAACTGAAATGAAAACGGTGCCGACTCAGGAGAAATGAGGTCGCAGATTGCGCAACTCTTGTCACAAAAAATTTACACACGGGTTCAGTATAGTCTGATTTTATAAAATTATTTTTATGCAACGGCTTTGATAAAAGTTTAAAATGCAAGAGTCAATTATCATGGTTCAGTTGTGCTCTCAATATAAACATTCGTTTCGAACGGGTCCTGCCATATCAAGGAACCTACTGTTGATTTTATATGCTGAAGCTTTCTGCTTGTGTGGTAATAAAACTTTACAAATACACTTGTGATGTTAGGCTGTGTAAGGTGTTAACTTTGGTCAAAATCGCCTGTTCCTTGTTTCATCGTAGGTTTTCGATTTTCGATTATCGATACTTGTCGAAGACATTTCGATACAAAACCTATCTAAGAACTCATAAAGTACATTTGTATGAACTTTCATAAAAATCGGCCAAGCCGTTTCGAAGTTCATAGGGAAGGAACACAAACAAACACATAAATAAAGTTACTAATAATAGACAGATAATTAGATCTGAAATTTGAAATCGATCTGTTATCAGGTCACTGTTTGGTTAACGTAGATCACAACGAACGTCCACAATTGGCTATCATGTTCGTCGTAATCATAGACTGATGCTAAAAAGGGCTCAACTTCATTTACTAAAATTTTATTAGGTTGGTGCAAAAACAGTATCGTTTTATCACATATGTTAATTTCATATATGATTTCTGAATTAATTCATTGATATATATATATATATATATATATATATATATATATATATATATATATATATATATATATATATATATAGCCATGTTATATATCATTTTGAAGCAGGTTTTTCGCTCTAGCAAATCGTGTTATTCGTTACCGTTCTTAATCTCTTCGTTGACTTTTTGCAAGTTTTTCGACAGCATGGACAAAATTAAAATACGCATGATTTTTTTGTTCCAGTTCAAACTAGGCCGAAAAGCTGCCGAGACAGCTCGTGATATCGATGATGCATTTGTCCCAGAAATCACTAACGAACGTGTGGCACAACAGTGGTTCAAGAAATTTCGTAATAGTGACGATGAAGATGGTCGCGGTCGGACGACTGCGGTTGTTCGTTAGAACATTTGAAAGCCTTAATTGAAGTTGATCCTGAAATCATACGAGAAGTTACTGTTGAAATCGAGGTTGACCACTTAACAGTCGTTTGCCATTTAAACCAAATTGGGAAGTCAAAAAAGTTGGATAAATGGATGCCGAATTGAACGATAATAAAAAAATCATCGTTTTGAGGTGTCTTCTACGCTCCTTCTGCGCAACAAAAACGACCCATTTCTCGAGCGGATTGTGACGTGTGATGAGAAGTGGGTCCTCTACGACAACCCGCAACGTTCGACAAAGTGGTTGGATGCCGGAGAAGCTCCACAATACTTCCCAAAGCCGAAATTGCGCCAAAAAAAGGTTATGGTGACTGTTTGGTGGTTTGCGGCTAGTCTCATCCATCACAACTTAAATTCGGGCGAAACGATTACGGCGGAGAAGTACTGTCGACAAATCGACGAAATGTACCAGAAACTTCAACGTATGTGTCCAAGATTGGTTCATATGAAGGGGACAATTCTCCTCCATGAGAACCTTGTGTTGGGCTATTAAAACAACTTCTTCATTCCAAGAAGAAATAATCTGTCTTCTATCACCCAATGCGCGAATGTTACTGATTTTTATATCTTTACTGACATGCCATTTTTCTTCGACCTGTTTATAATCGAGTTACGACATCCGGATAAATCATAACCTTCGTTTGGTTAGCTTTCTTGATTTCCAACTGTGTTAAAAACCAGTCAAGACTATTTCCTATTTTTACGTATTGTTTTGACGGAGACAAAGTTCACACGTCCCGCACCAGTGGACAGCGAATCCCCCAACTGACGAAATATTGCAAATCTTAAAAAAAAAAAAAAAAAAAAAAAAAAAACAGCGGGAACTTCCCAAATCAATCAGCGAGTACAATTCAGTCACGTGATGCAACAAACAACATCATCATCATCACATCAGAAATAGATAGAAAGAATAGGAACGAAGAAGAAGTGAAAAAAGAAAGGAAGAAAGATTAAATAAGAATAAAATTCCAACGAGATAAAGGCAAAGGAACCGAAATCCCAGTTGTCCGGACATCAGTCATTTTTCAAAAGCAAATGCAGCCACTGAGACTTCGTTTTTTTTTTTGTTGTTGTTTTTTTTTCCGTTTTTTTTTTTGTTTTTTTTTTTTTTGTTTTTTTGTTTATGTATTTTTTGTTGGTGTTTTGTTCATGTTTTTTTGCTTTTTGGGTTTTTTTTTTGCTTGTTTTGTTTTTTTTTGTTTGTTTTTTATTTGTTGTTGTTTTGTTTGTTTGTTTGTTTTTGTTTTTTTTGCTTGTTTTGTTTTTTTGTTTTTTTTGTTTTTTCTTTTTGTTTTTTGTTTTATTTTGTTTATGTTTTTTTCGCTTTTTTTGTTTTTTTGCTTTTTTTGTTTTTTTTTTGTTGTTGTTTTTTTTGGGGGGGTTTGTTTTTTCTTTTGTTTTTTCTTTTGTTTTTTCTTATTTTTCTTTTTTTTGTTGTTGTTTTTCTTTGTTTGTTTTTGTTTTTTGTCTGTTTGTGTTTTTTTTGTCACTCATTTAATTGTTAATAACAAGAAATCTTTCCAAGACAAAGAAATGATAAAAGAGACATTTATTAAAGCTGCTGAGTCGTTGTTAAAAAATTTTAAATATAAAACAGAAATATTACCATCGATAAGAACTCTCCAGATATTCAAGAACTACAGTTACAAGACGCGGTGAAGCCATGGCTCAGAATCTAACCAAGCAACTTTCGAAAGACATTTTAGAATGTGAATGTTTTTCTCTGTAGATGAATGAGTCTACTGATATGAGTGACACATCCCAGTTGTACATTTTTACTCGAATGGTGATTACTGATATGAGCACAAAAGAGCAGCTGTTAACAATCTTGCTCATGAAAAAAAACACACACGAGAAAACATATTTCTGTCCTTTAAAAACTTCATTGATAATATTCAGTTTCCAATGTACAAAATGGTGTCCATCAGCACTGACGGAGCGCATGCGTTAGTTGATCACCTGAATGGGTTTATTGCCGAGAGCGGGAAGGACGATTCTTTTCCAGACTTCCTTAATTACCACTGCCTAATACACCAACAAACTTTATGCTCTAAAATGTTCATCATGAAAGAAATAATGTACGCAGCAATTAGGAATGCCTGTTATATTCGCACTAAATCGCTTCAAATACGGCTATTCAGTTCACATCTGAATAACATTGATGATGACCACTCTGAGATATTGTTGCACATTGATGTCAGATGCCTTAGCCGAGGAAAATTCCTACAAAGATTTCGAGATCTCTGTCCCGATATCAAGGTTTTCTTCCGAGAAGCCAAAAATGCAGAATATAAGCAAGTAAGTGACGATCGGTGGCTGCTAGACTTGGCATTTTTAACCTTAATCTAGAGCTGCAAGGAAAAGACAAAACTGTGATTAATATGATAAGCTCAGTTTAATACTTTCAAGCGAAAAATGCATCATCTCTCCTCTAATGAGTTCATCGCCATGATTTAGCAAACTTCCCAAATCATCAGAGCTGAAGATACAGTGAAAGCATCTTGTGTGCATCTTGATATAGTGTGCGTTACACAAATCAAGTTGACAATTGTCTGTACGAGTTTGATAAATAATTTCAGGACTTTGCTTTACGCGAACCTATTGCTACATTCATGTGTTATCGTTTTTGGGAAGATGCTGCAGTTATTCCATTTGCATCAAAAATTGCAACACTTTTCAACCTGAACTCATCTAGAGTAGAGGATGAAATTTTGATACTACAACCAATGGAATAAAAAGCAAAAATCTTAGAGTTAAAACGAAAATCCCAACTTCCTTGCAGCGGTCCTGGCAATGCCTTCAATGTAATTGTTCCAACTCATGTTTCCTGTGAACGTTGGGCCAAGCAGTTTGAAAGATGTACTCTCAGATAAAGAGTCGTTGGCCATTGCTATAGGTGGGGTGGTAGAGAAGGTTTCTTGTAATTATTGAATGAAACTAGTTTAGTCTTGGCGGCATTGAACGTGACCATCCATTTTTGTCCTCATTCCACTACAGATTGGAGGTCATCCTCTAGTGCTTCTGCCATTTCTTTAGATATGTGTCCATTTGTTTTCCTGTCGTGTCTGTTATAGAGTGTGGTGTCATCGGCATATATACCCATCTGTGGTAAGCGGGGTCAAGGGTCAAAACATTATTATTGTTATTGTTATTATTATTAATTGATTTGACCGACGGATGGTCGCTGGATCAGTTATTATGATTAGAAGAATAAACAATTAAATTGGGGAAGAGATGGTTGACGTGTGAATCTCAAAAGGAATGTGAAAATAGAAAATATATGTGAACATTATTTTGGGTTTTTAAATAAACAAATAACTAGTTGTGGACATTAGGTTTGTCTGAGATGTTTTGTCGATCATGTTCGTTTCATTCTAAAATTTTGATATAAATTTTTTAATTCAGATGAGACGAAAGGAAACGAATTAATTCTACTGGTAATGAGTTCGTCACCATGATTTAGCAAACTTCCAAAACCTCACATCCGCTGAAGATGCAGTGAAAGTCATGTCTGCATTTTGATATAGTGTGCCTTACTCAAATCAGATTGACAATTGTGCGAGTTTGATAAAAGATTTCAAAACTTTGCTTTACTCGAACCTTTTGTTACATTCATGTGCTATCTTTTCTTGGCCTTTTGGTCAAGATCAAAGTGTAGTATCTGTTCCGGCAGATGCTGCACTTGAGATAATTTGTACCAGTCAATGGAGGGGAAACCCTCTATACTGGAACAATTATTATTTTTGGTAACCAGAGTGACCCCTTTTAGGGGAGCTGGTTTTTACCTCACATTAAAAACGGCCTTGTGCCTAATTTGCTCAGTGGGGGAGCAAATAAATACCATCTGTTCCGGCAGATACTGCAAGCAAATACCATATGTGGGGGAAACCCTATATACCTGACCTTTAACCAGCTCCCATTTCCCACCTCTCGGGAGCTGGTCCCCTTTTTCCCTTCCCCCTCCCTTCATTCCTCACATTAAAAATTGGCCTTGTGCCTAATTTGCTCGGTGGGGGAGCAAATAAATACCATCTGTTCCGGCAGATACTGCAAGCTATGACTAGCTATGACTAGCAAAGACCAGATGTGGGGGCAACCCCACATGCCTGACCTTTAACCAGCTCCCATTTCCCACCTCTCGGGAGCTGGTCCCCTTTTTCCCTTCCCCCTCCCTTCACTCCTCACATTAAAAATTGGCCTTGTGCCTAATTTGCACGGTGGGGGAGCAAATAAATACCATCTGTTCTTCAGATGCTGCACTTCATTTTCTTGTTCTCTTTTGGTGGAGAAGAAATCCTTCACGACTGAGACAATTTTTATTTTTGTACCTTTTCTCCACGTTAAATAGGTACATTCATGTGTTACCGTTTTGGGGAAGATGGCGGGGTTATTCCACTTGCATCAAAAATTGCAGCACTTTTCCACCTGAACTCATCTAGAGTAGAGGATGAAATTTTGATACTACAATCTGACATTGAGCTGAAGTCTAGAACACATGGACAGTTTGGGAGCTAATTTACAAATGAAAAAAATATTCTAATGTGAGAAAATGTGTAACTCCATTGACTACATTATTTGGTTCCACTTATCAATGGGAGTCAGTCTTTCCCACATGAAGATTATTAAATCCAAGTACCGTTTTCCCATAGCTGATGATCGTTTAGAAATATGTTTGAGGCTGGATGTCAGTAGATACATTTGCATCCCTGGCAAATTCACTTCAGTGCAATTCATCAGAATAAGACAATGTCAAAAAATACACAATGTTGTATTGAACAATTCGTTTCATATAATTTTGCAAGGTACGTCAACATTTATGGGTCTTAAAAACATTTCAATATATTTTTAAATAAATGCATTATAAATTTAAATTAGTTAACTTCTACTTGGTAGATCATTTTGACTTGGTCATTTTCGAAGTAGTTCTTGAATTGCAAAAGTGTGCGCACCCCTGTTCTAAAGAGACCTCACGTCTACATTGCATTTTTTTAAATTCACCAGCTGTAACAATCAGGCTTTAGTAGTGTCTATTCTAATTCCTATTGTAGCTGTTATTATAAAAAAATTCCCAGTCATCTCATAAGATGTATAGCAATAACCTACTAAATTTTAAAGAGTCTACGACAATTTTAAATACCTGTACAAAAAAGTCTGGAAACTTATTGAAGGCAACTCGTATGTTTAAAAAGGTAATTCGAAATTCAATAGAGCGTATATCTCCACTATGGCTGTACATCCCTTTTTTAATTCAGCCAACTATAATCCGATATCAAACGCCCTGCCTTTGTATGAAGGCAAATATATCTAAACTCATCAAGATGTTTTGAAAATTAAAAAAAAAAAATCAGTTGAAAGTAACTGTAGGTTTACGTCAACGATGACGAACGTTGGTAAGTGTGTATACTCCTGTTCGACGCCGTCAATCGAGTCGCTCGTTGCCAGGGGCAAAAGAAAAGACTCTACGTTTGCAATCCGGCATGCTTCGTCTGGTCGGTTCAGGAACGAATAGGAAAGAGGAAAAAGGAGAGTGGGAGGAAGAGACGCCGGAGAGAGGCGCGCCTTGTGATTTATGCGAAACAGTAACAGGGCTTACAGCCTCGAGGCTGTCTGCGGACGGTATGTGCCGGGACTGGCTAGTATGTACTGTCGTTGGACCAGACGATTTTCCATCCCCAACCACGGCGCGCCACACGAAAACAAGGTTTGCTAACCCCAATAGATCAAAAACACCGATAGACGTGAGAAGATGACAGAGCAGCGAATGCTCAGATCAATAAGTAAGAACAAATAAAAGTATTTTGTACGCTTCGAATTAGTTTTCTCTCTCTCTCTCTCTCTCTCTCTCTCTCTCTCTCTCTCTCTCTCTCTCTCCTCTCTCTCTCTCTCTCTATCTCTCTCTCTCTCTCTCTATCTCTCTCTCTCACTCACTATCTATTTATCTATCTACCTCTCTCTCTTTCTCTCTCGCTCTTACTCTATCTATCTATCCATCTATCTATCCGTCTACCTATCTCGCTACCTCATAGATCAGTGAGTAAGATAGCCGATCAATTGGATGGTTGTAGGTTCAATTCTTAGCTTTTAAAAACTAGTAAAACGAAATTAATTTATCGTTATCTGTATTGAAGAGGAAGGATCGGGATTTCAATCGCATATAAACATTAAAAACCCGCCGAATATATGTCAACCTATGTCACGGTAACATATATTGAGCGGATTTTTAACAGTATTTTATCCAGTTTTTATTTATAACACCTTTTCCCAAACTCACCGTGTTAAAGACAGAGTCAGACGCCATCTTGAATTTTCGAATACATCGGTAAACACTGTATGTTTTTCGAGCTGAATAAACATGTTACATTGAATAAAAACACGAAAAATATATCCAGTTTGGTAGAAAAGTAACTTATCTTGCTTTTGATAACATTATTTGTTATATATTTGTTTTTTGACAACTTTTTCGAATCTATGTGTACAGTAATACAGACCCAAACGAATAAAATGGACGAAATTTTATTTGAACGCCACAAAATAACCAAAACATAAAATGATGAGAATATTACAATGGCGTCGCATATATATGAAATGGCGTCGCATATATATGGAATGGCGTCGCATATATATGGAATGGCGTCGCATATATATGAAATGGCGTCGCATATATATGAAAAACAGGTTTTATAAAACATTAAAAATACAGGGAAAACTTAGTACAAATATGCATTATATGTATATTATATAAAGTTTTTGTTCAATCGTTATTTAAGTGAAATATAACAGTAAAAATCTTTGGCTTGAAATATGATGAAAAAGACATATATGCATATGTATATCCAGAAAAAAAAATTTAGCAGACAACACCTAAAACAACTAACTTCCGGTTTGATATGGAACCCGTTAACTAACAGAATTTCCTTTAATATTAATTTTCAGTATCGTAATTTTTAGCATGAAAAAAGTAATATTTAAATTATTTTTATTAAATTCACTTTACTCTAGGAAATATCAATTTTTAATTCTTTAAACCGAGCTTTTTTTTTAATTTTAATTAAATTAATTTTATCGCAAACTTATTTTCCATACAAAATAACTTATTTTTAGTCCATACAAACATTTTGTATGGACTAAAAATAAGTTATTTTTTAGTTAAGTCGCATTTTTATTTAATATTAACAGATTGGTAAAATATGCACAAAGAAATTTAATTAACTCTTAAATCATAATTGTTTCAGTTACTTTATTTAGAAATTATATTTTGGTTCTGCAAAAAGAAACGAATAACTCTACGATTTTCATCAGCGACGTGCGAAAAGATTACTGCGCCACTGGCCTTCCGTCTTAATCTTGTGTTGTGGTATTTTTCATGTCGTAGATGAAATCATGGTTAGTTTTCCCCATAGGCTTCAGTCCACTGTTAGTCCAATTCCTCTGAAGACACCACATGATTTTGAACTTGGCAGAATACATGGAATGGGTTATCATTAACTTCCCCAGCGCAGTGGCATCTGACTCTCCTGTTTACACCTTGTTCTTAGATCATCCGCATAGCTGCAGTCGAATAACCTAACTTTTAATACCATTGATCTGCTAGAGATTTATTCTCCTCCATGGCCATCCAACGTCCTGCTGCCGATGTCATCAGAGTTACCTCCCCCTAGATGCATATCTTAACTAAGATTAGGAGTGCATCTCTCCCAGTGAATTAATGCGCCTCCAGATACCAACCTGGAAATTTCTTATGACTCCGCGCGGTACATACAACGCCTAGCCTTCCCAAATGGTCATCCATCTAGTACTAGCCAGACTCATTGTTGTTTAATTTCGGTGATCTGGCGGGAACCAGTGTGACAACGAGATTGAAACACGTAGCACTGAATAAACTACAAAATCTCTTTTACAACAAAATAACGGAAGGTTTATTACTGCGGTCAAAAGTTGGACTGTGTCTGAGTGCAAAAAAAAAACAAAGGATTAGAAAGTTTTTTGAGTATGGAGTAGTTCTTAAGGGTGTCAGCTAGCACTATCTTCAGCGAAAATTGTCTGTGCTAGAATGTCCAGTGGACAGGGAGAGAAGAAAAAAAGAGAAAGGCCTGTCTTTGTTGCTTACCCAGTTTTTTTTAAGAGACAGATGAAATCAATGCGCTCTGCTAGTTAATTGGTCAGTGTGTGGCCAAATCGCATTGATTCGCGAGAGAAAAATCTTTATTTCTTGTGACTGCTATAACTTTCTAAACTCATTTTCTGATGCTCTTAACAATCTGTGCTTACTTACTTAATTGATTGATGCTTTTAATAATACTTGCTTATTTAATTAATTGAAGCTCTCAATAATCTAAACTAATTTAATTGAATTACTGATGTCTTCAATAACTTTTTCTAATTTAATTAATTAATTGATGCTCACAATACTATGTGATAATTTAATTACTTAATTGATGCCCTTAATAATATTTGCTAATATAATTACTAAATTGATGCCTTCAATAGTGTTAGCTAATTGAGTTGATTAGTTGACGCCTTCAAAAATATGAGCTAATGTAATTGAATTACTGATGTCTTCAATGATATTTGTTAATTTAATTGATTTATTGATATCTCCAATTAATAATCTCCTTTAATAATCTTTATTAACTAAATTGATTAATTTATATCTCCAATAATTATTGCTAATTTAATTGATTAATTGATGCCTCCAATTATTTTTACTAATTAAATTGATGAATTGATGTCTTAAATAATCTTTACTAAATTAATTGATTAATTGATACCTTTCGATAATCATTAATTGATTAATTTATGTCTTAAATGATCGTTGCTAACTAAATTGAATTACTGGTGTAGGCAATCACGTTTGCTAATTTAATTGATTAATTGATGCCCTTAAAAATCTGTTCTAATTTAATTGATTTATGCCCTTAAAAATTTGTTCTAATTTATTTGATTGATGCCCTTAATAATCTGTTCTAATTTAATTGATTTATGCCCTTAAAAATCTTTTCTAATTTAATTGATTTATGCCCTTAAAAATCTGTTCTAATTTAATTGATTTATGCCCTTAAAAATGTGTTCTAATTTAATTGATTTATGCCCTTAAAAATCTTTTCTAATTTAATTGATTTATGCCCTTAAAAATCTTTTCTAATTTAATTGATTTATGCCCTTAAAAATCTGTTCTAATTTAATTGATTTATGCCCTTAAAAATCTGTTCTAATTTAATTGATTTATGCCCTTTATAATCTTTTCTAATTTAATTGATTTATGCCTTAATAATCTGTTCTAATTCATATTGATTTATGCCTTAATAATCTGTTCTAATTCATATTGATTTATGCCTTAATAATCTGTTCTAATTCATATTGATTTATGCCTTAATAATCTGTTCTAATTTAATTGATGAATACATATCTTGAATACTTTTAGCTTATTGGTTTGAATGATTAATGCCCTTAATAATGTTAATTAATTTAATTAAATAATTGATGTTTTCAACAATCTTTGCTAATTTAATTTAGTAATTGATGCCCTTAATAACAGTTGCTAATTGTATCGGTTAATTGATGTTCTCAATAATTTCAGCGTATTTTTTTTATTAATTGATATCCCCAATAATCATATCTAGTGTAATTGATTATTGTATGCCATCAATAATCTTTGCTAATTTAATTTAATAATTGAAGCTAATTTAATTAATTTTTTTTCTTTAATAATATTTTCTAATGCAATTGAATAATTGATGTCCTCAATAATTTTTGCTAATTTAAGTGATTAGTTAATGTCTCAATAATATTATATAATTTAAATGATTAATTAATGTCCTCAATAATCTTTGTAAATTTAATGTATTAGTTGTTGCCCTCAATAATTCTTGCTAGTTTTATTACAAAACAGTCGCAGACGATCTTCTGTGATCCGATTCTTGACGCTGATCTTAAAGGGGAAGAGATTATATACGTGTGTATGTTGATCGTGTCAGCTGAACAACAATCGCTATTATCTCTAAGTCAACGCAGCTGACAATAGCAAGGTGCAAAACGACGAATCTTTCTTATTTTTATCGTTCCCCGTTCATTATAAAACGACATTCAAGCTGGAAAAAAACAACGTAAAACGTGTCTCTCTGTGATTTCACGCGTTGAAAAGCATGAACAAAAACAAAAAGACAAAACAAAGAATTTCCAAAGAATTAACTGATTTCTCTCAACGGAAACGGATCAAGACAGTAGACATAAAGAATTCTCTTGCATATTTTACACTTGACAACAAACCAAAATGTGGTCAAGAAACAAAATAAAAAAATTGTCAATAAACTTATTATGTCTATAAACTTATTATGTCTATAAACTTATTATGTCTATAATTTATTAAGTCTATAAATTTATTATATCAATAAACTTATTATGTCTATCAATTTATTATGTCTAAACATTTATTATGTCTGTAAATTTATTATGTCTATAAACTTATTATGTCTATAAATTTATTATGTCTGTAATTTATAATGTCTATAAATTTATTATATCTATAAACTTATTATGTCTATACATTTATTATGTCTGTAAATTTATTGTCTATAAATTTATTACGTCTATAAATTTATTAAGTCTATAAACTTATTATGTCTATAAACTTATTATGTCTTTAACTTTATTATGTCTATACATTTATTATCTCTGTAAATTTATTAATGCTATAAATTTATAAGGTCTATGAATTTATTAGGTCTATGAATTTATTATGTCTATAAACTTATTATGTCTATAAACTTATGTCTATGAATTTATTATGTCTATAAACTTATAATGTCCATAAATTTATTATGTCTATGAATTTATTATGTCTATAAATTTATTATGTCTATAAACTCATTATGTCTATAAATTTATTATGTCTATGAATTTATTATGTTTATAAACTCATTATGTCTATAAATTTATCATGTCTATGAATTTATTATGTTTATAAACTTATTATGTCAATAAACTTATGTCTATGAATTTATTATGTCTATAAACTTATAATGTCCATAAATTTATTATGCCTATAAATTTATTATGTCTATAAATTTATTATGTCTATAAACTCATTATGTCTATAAATTTATCATGTCTATGAATTTATTATGTTTATAAGCTTATTATGTCTATAAACTTATTATATCTATAAACTTATATCGCTATAAACTTATTATATCTATAAACTGATGTTATCGCTATAAACTTATTATATATATAAACTGATGTTTATAAACTTATTATGTCTATAAATGTATTATGTTTATAAATTTATTATGTCTATAAACTTATTATGTCTATAAACTTATTATGTCTATAAACTTTTTATGTGTTTAAATTTATGATGTTTATAAACTTATTATGTCAATAAATGTATTATGTCTATAAATGTATTCTGTCTATAAATTTATTATGTCTATAAATTTATTATGTCTATAAATTTATTATGTCTATAAATTTATTATGTCTATAAACTTATTTTGTCTATAGGCTTATTATCTCTATGAACTTATTATGTCTGTAATTTATTATGTCTATAAATTTATTATGTCTATGAATTTATTATGTCTATAAATTTATTATGTCTATGAATTTATTATATCTATAAATTTATTATGTCTATAAATTTATTGTCTATAAATTTATTATGACTATAAACTTATTATGTCTATAAATTTATTATGTCTATAAATTTATTATGACTATAATTTATTATGTCTATGAATTTATTATGTCTATAAATTTTTTATGTCTATAAATTTATTATGACAATAAACTTATTATGTCTATAAATTTATTATGTCTATAAATTTACTATGTCTATACATGTATTATGTCTGTAAATTTGTTATGTCTATAAACTTATAATGTCTATGAATTTATTATGCCAATAAATTTATTATGTCTATAAATTTATTATGACTATAAACTTATGTCTATAAATTTATTATTTCTATAAACTTATTATGTCTATAAACTTATGATGTCTATAAATTTATTGTCTTTAAACTTATTATGTCTATAAACTTATTATGTCTATAAACTTATTATGTCTATTAACTGATGTCTATAGACTTATTTTGTCTATGAATCTATTATGTCTGTAAACTTATTATGTCTATAAACTTATTATGTCTATAAACTTATTATGTCTATAAACTTATTATTATATAAATTTATTATGTCTATAAACTTATTTTGTCTATAAACTTATTATCTCTATGAACTTATAATGTCTATGAACTTATTATGTCTATAAACTTATTATGTCTATAAATTTATTATGTCAGTAAACTTATTATGTCTATAAACTTATTATGTCTATAAACTTATTGTGTCTATAAACTTATTATTATATAAATTTATTATGTCTATAAACTTATTTTGTCTATAAACTTATTATCTCTATGAACTTATAATGTCTATGAACTTATTATGTCTATAAACTTATTATATCTGTAATAAATTTATAGACAATAAATAAATTAAAAAATAAATAAATAAATAATTTGTAAATAAAAAATAAATAATTCATCATGATCTATCATTTATCTATGAATTTAATATGTCTATAAACTTATTATGTCTATAAACTTATTATGTCTATAAATTTATTATGTCTGTAAACTTATGTCTATAAACTTATGATGTATATAAACTTATGTTTATAATCTTATTATGTTTATAAACTTATTATATCTATAAACTTATTATGTCTATAAACCTATTATCTGTTTAAATTTATTATGTCTATAAACTTATTATCTATAAATTTATCATGTCTATAAACTTATTATATCTTAAAATTTATCATGTCTATACATTTATTATGTCTGTAAGTTTATTATATCTATAAACTTATTATGTCTATACATTTATTCTGTCTATAAAGTTATTATGTCTATAAAGTTATAATGTCTATAAATTTATTAGGTCTATAAATTTATTGTCTATAAACTTATTATGTCTTTAAATTTATCATGTCTATAAAGTTATTATGTCTATAAACTTATTATGTCTGTAAATTTATTATGTCTATAAATTTATTTTCTATAAACTTATTATGTCTTTAAATTTATTATGTCTATAAACTTATTATGTCTATAAATTTATTATGTCTATAAACTTATTATATCTTTAAATTTATTATGTCTATGAATTTAATATGTCTATAAACTTATTATTCTATAAATTTATTGTCTGTAAACTTATTATGTCTATAAACTTATTATGTCTATAAACTCATTATGTTTATAAACTTATGATTTCTATAAACTTATGTCTATAAACTTATTATGTGTTTAAATTTATGATGTCTATAAACTTATTATGTGTTTAAATTTATGATGTCTATAAACTTATTATATCTATAAATTTATTATGTCTATAAACTTATTATGTATATAAACTTATTATGTCTATAAACTTATTATGTCTATAAACACACGACGGTAATTACCCATGTTCTATAAACTCTGGTGTTTTGACTTCTTTACTCCTCGAAAACCTCATCATCCTTTACAGACCTCCTACCTTCCTTGAATCTCTTATGCCACTCAAAAACTGATGCTCGATTCATGCAAGATTATCCAAAAGCTGTCTGAAGTATTCCATACGTTTCTGTGGCATTTATTTTCCAAGTTTAAAACAGTATTTTATTGCATATCGTTCTTCTAATGTGTCCTCACGCCCAGATTGCATTTACGAAATTCACCAGCTGTGAAAATTAGGTTTTAGTAGGGTGTATTCGAATTGCTTCTGTGGATGTTCATTTGAACCTGAAACCATAAAAATTTGTCAAGCATCTCATAAAATGTATAGTAATAGCTAGGGCTATGACAACAGCATATTCTTTTCATTGTTTTTATTCTCGGGTATATATCCGACACAGAAACAATTAATCAACCGATGATCGCATCACTCTACAAAAATATATAAGATATCAATGGATATATACCTGAGAATCAAAACAAGGTAAAGAATATGCTGTTGTCATAGCCCTAGTAATAACAGTGAATTTTCAAGAGTCAATTTAAAATGCCTGTACAAAAAAGTCTGCAAGCTTATTTGTATTTTTACGTTTGCGAAAATATATGCGAATATTACATTCGTTTTTACGGTAATCCGACCCTTTCATCACAAAAAAGGTAACTGTATAATTAGAACTTTAAAAAGAATCAGAATCGGTAAGTGTATCGAAATCGGGAATTTAGAAGAGAATGATTATTTGTAGTGGGATCAGTAAAAATATTGGAATCGCCTCACCGCTAATTTATATCTATAATGAAATAGAAAGCGCGGTAAAGAGTGATGAAGACGGGGGGTAGAGGAGATGGTATTAATGCTTTAGCAAGAGGAAATACAAGAAATTGTCCAAGAGAAACTCTTCGGAATATCCGTTTATCATGCCGATGATCTAATTTGAAAAGTGAATAATTTAATAAGGCAGCCAGTGTTTTCGTATTCCCCCCCCCCTATTCTTTTTCGTTTTCTTCTTATTTGCCATGATAGATCCGTTATCGTTTACCCATGCTCCTCATCCACCATATTCACCCTCCACCGTTTCTCCCCCCCCCACCTCCCTCTCTCTCTCTCTCTCTCTCTCTCTCTCTCTCTCTCTCTCTCTCTCTCTCTCTCTCTCTCTCTCGTTGGCAGTTCTTCATTCATTCGAATGCGTTGATGGACGCCGCGCGTTCTGACCACAGCGTTCGCGATAAGCAAACCACGACACCTACCGGTGGACGCTGGATATTCAATGGCGCATCAGCCGTGTCTCGTACACGAGTTGACAGCTACAGCTGCGCACCTGCGCCGCTCGTGCTCGCCGGCATCAAAATAACGCGCACATGACAAATAAGATCTCTCCTCCTTCTCCCTTCCTCTTTTTTCTGCTCTTCTTTTTTTTCTAATCGTTCCATCTATCTATCTATCTATCTGCCTATCTATATCTATCTATCTACCTATCTATATCTATCTATCTACCTATCTATATCTATCTATCTACCTTCTTCTTCATCTCCTTTTTCTTCTTTTCTTCTTCATTTCTGTCTTCTTTTTCTGTTTTCTTTTTTCTTTTCCTCCTCCTTTTCTATCTATTGACTTGTTTTCCTCGCCCTTAAATACATAAATAGATAGATAGATAGATAGACAGACAGACCGACAAACAAACAGAGACAGAGAGATGTAGATAGATAGAGAAAGGGAGATGGATATATATATATATATATATATATATATATATATATATATATATATATATTAAGTAATGTGATTGATAATTTAAATAATTAAAATCACAATAAGCAAGAGGTAATATATTTTGGTTCCACATCTGGCCTACTAAAACATAGAATTTCAACGCACAAGCATTCTTTTAAAAATAACTCTCTGTCAAACCAAACTACTCTATCCAACTATATTTGGCAACTAAAAAATAGCAATATTTCTTTCAACTTAAAATGGCGAATAATTGAGACTTGCAAGTCATATAAACCAGGAGATAAATTTTGTGCACTATGTACAAAAGAGACCCTAAAAATTTTAAAATATGAAGATACAAAAAATACAACCACACTATTAAATTCAAGACAGGAGCTAATATTTACATGCAGTCATAAACGTTGGTTTAAATTTAATAAATATAAACCACCTTAAATCATTAAAAAATTACTTATTAGTAAAAATGGATTACAATAGTTTTTTTTTTAAATAAATTAAGTTACACTAATTATCCCCCTTACACCCTTTAAATAAAAAAGTAAAGAAAATATGACAATTATCTCCCCTTACAAAATGTAATTACACAAACAACATTCGAAATATAAACCGTAGCGTCTTTAAATCAAAAGTACGCTAACGGAAATAATTTATTGCACGGGCGTCCCCCCCCCCTTTTAAAATTCATCATTCAATATAGCAAACATCTAAATGAGTATTTTAATCATAGTTCCTGATTTCAAAAAGCGAAAAATTAAAAGGTAATTTCTCTATGTATATGTATATATGTGTGTCTTTTTTTTTCATATATATGCATGTATATATTTGAAATGTGGTACTTAAAGCAAACTTATAATTTAAATTCAAATCTATATTTTAATCTATTTCTTTTCTATCTCTAACCCATATTAATTTTCTTATAAATTTTAACTCCAGACCTTTTATTTCAATTTTTTTCAGATACATCTGCCTTACTTTTAATGTTAGGTTTATTTATGGTGTCTTTTAAATTTAATAAAAACCCTTCAAAATTTGCCGACGAGGAGACCTTGCTTATTAAAAAACTATATGTAATTATTGTACGTAACTTGATGTCTACCACAATAAAAAGCATTGTTTTCCGAAACGATCGTACAGATAATTGATTTTGTTGTTGTTCCTTGTTATGAAACGGATTTTTAATTTAATTATAATTTGATTTTTGAATTTTAAATTATCAATCACATTACTTAATATTGAATTAGCTCTAGGATATTTACCTATCGAGCTTATTATATATCTAAATTACAACGAGCACTTTCTCTTTCCTGTATTTTAATTAAACTAGTAATTTCACTGTTACATTAAAATACACTCAGCTCTTTAGACTATTGTTCTAATCTCCTTTAAATTATATATATATATATATATATATATATATAATATAAATCTGAATGTGTGTGTGTGTGTGTGTGTGTGTGTGTGTGTGTGTGTGTGTGTGTGTGTGTGTGTGTGTGTGTGTGGTCACGAATAGGCTACTATATGGTCGATTATTTAAAAACTGATTACATATAATGATAGAAGATGTATCGAGACACAGGAATCGGTATGTTTGATATGGCAGAACGGTGGTTCATTAAAATTGTGGGGTCAGCGTTCGCGCCTGGTCCACAAAGTATGGAAATAAAACATTTAAAAATTAAACAAAAAAACGTTTACAAGTGTTTTTGATATAGATGTACATAAGAATAGTTTGATAAATATGTTTTAACTTAAATAGGGATGATATAATAAAATTATGGGGTCTGCGTTCGCTTCTGGCCTCCATAGAATGGAAATAGGCACACACTTTAATAAAGACTTTTCATATCTATCTGCGTAAGTATACTTTGATAATTATGTTTCAGTTTAAAGAAATATGGTATAATAAAATTATGGAGTGTTCGTTCGCACCTGACCTCCATAGAATGGAAATATGTTACAAAGTTTAACAAGGTTTTTTAATATAGATCCACAGAATATTGTGATAAGTGTTTCAGTGTATGGTATAATAAATTATGGGGTTTATCTTGATGGGGTTCATAATATTTTTCTTTGGTTTGGATACCCCAAATTTGAAGCTATCTCTTTACAACCCTTCCTTTTCATAACCTATCATACTTTCGTAAATCAGACTCCATTTTCTGTAGGCTGTTTTTGAACCCAGTCAACGACGGGTACTTTATGCTTGTATATATATATATATATATATATATATATATATATATATATATATATATATATATATATATATATATAAGAGAGAGAGAGAGTAAAAAGATAAAGAATAAGATGAATTCTTTAAGAGGAGGTTGATCAGGATAATGCAAAGTTCAACAAATTGATTTTTAGCTTATATAGAATACCAATAAAATAAGAAAATGACAGTATAAAAATGTATACAGATGTATATAGATGTATATAGATTTATCCGTTTATTAAATAAGGGTGTTACATCAATTGGGGTGTAGGATAGTTAAAGCTCTTTATAACATGATATTTCGAAGCCTAATGCTTCTCATCAGAAGAGGGAAGACGATGTTAGGTAAGATGATACGGATGTGACGTCTAGCGATAGTTACATTAGGAGCGAAATAATTGTGCAGAGAGAGGGGATATGTAAAATATTGAAACTGTTTGGGAAGAGAATGTGAGAACTAAAGTGATCTCTGTGATATAGGATGAATATAGATTTTACTATAAAATGAAGGTAAATGTATACCACGTATGCCATGATGGGTCCAATATATGTGTACCTATGCGCATCCATACTCTCGGGAAGAATATAGGAAATGTGATTGAAAGAGGATGTTTATTTAATCATGTGTATTAATGGTTTGGTTGGTTGGTTGTTTTTGTTTTACGGCATATCAACCCTTTTCGGGTTATTTAATGCCGAATCCAAAGATTTTGAAGACAAAATTTTTAATAGAATATATTTGTTGTTTTCAAGTCGGTTTCTATTTAACCCATAGTTGAAACCCTAACAGGTACTACCACTCCGGGTCAGAGTGGACCTGGGAGCAACGGTAATTAAAGGGTGGCTCCACACTCCCCAAAGCCCGCAAGCTGGGGCCTCACCACTGGATATAGTTTAAGGTCATATCCAGGACCGAAAGTTCAGGGATACTAGATAGAAGATGGATAAAATGAAAAAAAATTTTTAACATTTTCTTTAATTAACCATGGAATTTTCCTGAAAGTAGTTGGATCCATAGAAATTACACAAGATTTCACATTTGTTTATTACAAGATTTATAAAAAAGACAAATTGACAATGAAAATATCTGGAAATTGTCTTAGTAATTTATATTATGATATATTTTTCTTTATTTATTTATAACTGCATCTTTTTTATTGTTTTACTATTAAGTGCTTCTGTGCAGTAGAAGTCAGCTAAAATTTGTTGAAAACATTTTTCATAGGATCTAGAACATTGTTGATTAGACGATGTTACAGTTCTATTAAAAAATTTTTTTTTTTCCTGGTCAGGAGCTGCTAAAAACAGCCTATCCTGCCTTGACAGAGTACAAAACAGACTTCGTGGCTTAGTGGTGGATGCCCTTTTCTCTTCCCTGCAACCTCTCTCCCACAGGAGAAACGTTGCGAGCCTGTCTTTGTTTTATCTTTACTTCCATGGCAAGTGCTCGTCTGAGCTCCAATCTCTGCCCCCCCCATGCCAATCTTTCACAAAAAACACCCATCTAGCTGAAACCACTGTCAAAAATTTTCTCCATCTAGAACATTGTTGATAAGACGATGTTACAGTTCTATTTAAAAAAAATTTTTTTTTTTTTTAACAAATGGTTTATAACTATGGAAGGGGTTTACTTGAAATGGGGGGGGGTTATGCTAGGTTCGTATATATTAGTATTAGGGTGTATCGAAATTACAACTTATTATTTAAATGAAGTGTAAATTATGAGAAATAATGAATATAAGTTGATTTCTATTTAACCCATAGTTGGAACCCTAACAGGTACTACCACTCCGGGTCAGAGTGGACCTGGGAGCAATGGTAATTAAAGGGTGGCTCCACACTCCCCAAAGCCCGCAAGCTGGGGCCTCACCACTGGATATAGTTTAAGGTCATATCCAGGACCGTATTAATGGTTTATAACTATGGAAGGGGTTTACTTGAAATAGGGGGGGATTATGCTAGGTTCGTATATATTAGTATTAGGGGGTATCGAAATTACAACTTATTATTTAAATGAAGTGTAAATTATGAGAAATAATGAATATAATAAAATAATGAAGGAAAAAGATGAATTATAAAATGATAAAATATAAAAAATACAAATGGATAAAATAGACAGGAATAAATAGTAGAATAAAGGAATAAAAATACAAAGGAATATGGGTTTTTAAAAAAAGTAACATAAAATAAATACAAAAAATTAAAATGTATAAGTGGTACGAAATTATTACATATAAACGAATAAAAGATGAGTATTAAAACAAATATTTAAAAAGAATTAAAATAAGTATTAAAAATAAGTATTAAAATAAATATTAAAATAAGTATTAAAAATAAGTGTTAAAATAAATATTAAAATAAGTATTAACATAAGTATAAAAAATAAGTATTAAAATAAGTATTAAAAATACGTATTAAAATAAGTATTAAAATAAGTATTAAAAATAAGTATTAAAATAAGTATTAAAATAAGTATTGAAATATGTATTAAAATAAGTATTTAAAATAAGTATTAAAATAAGTATTAAAATAATATATAAAGAAGTATTTAATTAAGTATTAAAAATAAGAATTAAAATAAGTATTAAAAATAAGTATTAAAAATAAGTATTAAAAATAAGTATTAAAGATAAGTATTAAAAATAAGTATTAAAGATAAGTATTAAAAATAAGTATTAAAATAAGTATTAAAATAATATATAAAGAAGTATTTAATTAAGTATTAAAAATAAGAATTAAAATAAGTATTAAAAATAAGTATTAAAATAAGTATTAAAAATAAGAATTAAAATAAGTATTAAAATAAGTATTAAAATAAGTATTAAAAATAAGTATTAAAATAAGTATTAAAAATAAGTATTAAAATAAGTATTAAAATAAGTATTAAAAATAAGTATTAAAATAAGTATTAAAAATAAGAATTAAAATAAGTATTAAAAATAAGTATTAAAATAAGTATTAAAAATTAGTATTAAAAATACGTATTAAAATAAGTATCAAAATAAATATTAAAATAGGTATTAAAATAAGTATTAAAAATAAGAATTGAAATAAGTATTAAAAATAAGTATTAAAAATAAGTATTAAAAATAAGTATTAAAAAAAAGTATAAAAATAAGTATTAAAAATAAGCATTAAAATAAGTATTAAAATAATGTAAACAGAAGTATTAAATTAAGAATGGATGTCCGGTGATTCCGACCCTTTATTTCCTTTCCCCCCCCCCTCTTTCTCTCTCTCTCTCTCTCTCTCTTTCTCTCTCTCTCTCTCTCTCTCTCTCACTGTATGCATCGGCGTGAAGTAAAGCATTTCCGATTTATTCTTTCAAGTTTTTGAATGCTTCCACATTCGCGATTTGAAACGAGACGTTGATGGTTAAGGGTTAAATCTAATCTGAAACCTTGGATCGCCCTCTCGAATAAAGACGTTGATGGTTAAAGGTTCTTTAAGTGGTTGTAAATCGCTGTCCATCGGGTTTGAATAATGGGATATAGTGTGAACGAGAATGCTAACTGAGGTCACCAATGTTCTTGAAAGTGAGATTATGTAATTTAGCGGCTTCTGGTTCCATCCTGTTTTTCATGCATTACGAGACATCATACCCGTACGTGTATAAAAGGTTGATATAATGGAACCCATTATCTGAATTGTTATCCACCCGTTAAGACGATATTACACCCTTAACACGTGACAGCAATGTTCATGCATCGACGTATTGTGTGAATCGCTAAAGCTAGCTGAGAAAAAACATCAGCATATCGTATGAGTCCAAAGAGTCTATTGTTGCCATTGGTATCCCCGATATTTTTTCCAGTCAGAATTCTTTCTAGTAAGATATTGGGTACTGTCGGAAAGGACCACGTTGCCAACATAATAAGTGAAAGTGATCTTTGTGGAACGAACTGGTTTCGAACATGGGACACTCAGTACGTCAGTCCGTGCCGTTAACCACTTGGCCATCGTCACCGTCCAAGAAACGATTAAGAAAGTGACACTTGCTAACAACATTAAGCGCCGCCGTTATAAATATGACGCCGAACACACATAAAAAGGCGTTTTTGTTTGTTTTTTTTTGTTTGTTTGTTTGTTTGTTTGATTTTTTGTTTGTTTGCTTGTTTGTTTGATTTTTGTTTGTTTGTTTGTTTGTTTGATTTTTTTGTTTGTTTGTTTGTTTGTTTGTTTGATTTTTTGTTTTTCTTTACTCATATTAACCCCCAACCAAGACACAGCGTCACTGTAAAGTAAGGGGGTTACTATTTGGGACCATATCTACAAGGGAATTATGTAGGGAGTTGAGCTGCGAGATGCTTGTTCGCATTACATTTAAACTTCTGCGTGTCAGCACCGTTTGGGAAGCAAGAAACCGAGAAGGAACTCCAAAGTCGAGCAATTCGAGGGAAGAAACTGTTTAAGTAAAAGCTTTTACCGCTTTTAGAGATCTCTATCGTGAAGGGATGGAATTTTGCTGCTTGACGAGTTAGTCGTGATTAATTATATCGAGGGGACACGAGCGCTTCGAGTTCGTCAGAGCACATTCCATTAAAATACTTGTCAAATAGGATCAGGGATGCAACATTGCGGCGATGGGACAAGGGTTGGAGTTTAGTTGACAGTGCGGGACCTGTTAGGTTAGAAACTCTTTTCTGGACCCTGTCTAAGAACGAGAGACTAGTGGTAGATACGCCAGCCAAAATATGACAACAATACTTCATGCATGAGCGTTAAGAAGGACGAGCATAAAGCACTAGAATACATGATTAAATAATGATAATATAATTTATAAAACTCACTACGGTTGTCTGTCTCCATTTTTCAAAGTGCATCTCCTCTGGGACGCAAGGTCACATGGCGGCGCAAAGTGGGTCAAATGATTTCAATTTTCGTGGACCCTTGTTTATATATATATATATATATATATATATATATATATATATATATATATATTTGTAGTCATCGACATACAGTCCTGTTTCGTTGTATCACAACTCATCAGTGCCGCTAGACTAGCATCTCTCCCGAGCCAAGGATTGAACCGTCGTGTTGACGGTCGGCAGTTCTCCCACTCCGCCACAGAAGGACGCCCGCAAATAACTCGTCGGAATGTCTATTTAAATAGACATCCGCCACCACTCTTACAGTGCTCAAACCGCCTGTTTGTAAACAAACAAACAACGAGCTTCGCATTTTTCAGCCAATTAAGTAGCGGGTGAGATTATTTACGACAGTGCTCTACCCAAAGAGGGGGGCTTAATGCTACGAATGCAAGAACGTTTTGTGGGCCCCGTTCTGATGCCGGAACGGGGTCCACAAAAAGTTCTCGCAATTGTAACATTCTATGTGTTGAATCTATGCTCCAACTTCTACGTACTCCACCAGGATAAAGCTCCCTTAAAACTCTGTTCCGTCTGCCTGCTTCCCACCGGACTACAACATGGATGTGTTCAAGTCCAACGTTAACAAATTCCTAATGAACCGCCCCCTTAAGTAAACACTTCATCAAATCTCCACACTAACGTAATGTACTTGCAATAACCCTTATCCCTGAGTGGCTTCCGGGCCTTGATAAGTGGTGATCACTGTGTAAAAAAAAAAAAAACTTCAAATACGCATATCTGATTTGAATGAAATTTATATCATTTGCATAAACACGTAATTCAGATATTTTTTCTAATATCCAATATTTCAGAAAATATTCTCTCTCTCTTTCTCTCTCTCTCTCTTTCTCTCTCTCTCTATCTCTCTCTCTCTCTCTCTCTATCTATCTATCTATCTATCTCTAGCTCTCTATCTAACAATTAGGGGACAAACCGAGAGGTGTGCGTAATAAATAACAAAGAAAAATGCTACACTACCGTATCCCACCCCTACCCCAAAAATCGGAGTAGTTACTGTGGGGTGGATAATATAATGATGAACGAACATATACTGCACCCCAAGGCAATTCATAGGAGGAATACATCATGAATACAGACCAGATACTACACTCACCTCGAAAAGAAGATAATGACTATAAATATGATTTCGTGAAAATAGAACCGACACTACATTATCTTCAAATGACAAAATAATATTGACACAGCATTGTCACACCAAATAGACAAAGAAAAATGCTTAAGAAACATTAGAAGAATAGTAAGTAAAAAAAATGAAAAATTCACTTTAAAGCTAATAATCAGATACTCTCCCTCCCAATAAAAGAAATAAACATCCGACACCACGTTAGAATATTCTCAAGCCCCTATCATCATCTTTTTATCTTCTTCTCCTCTCTCTCTCTCTCTCTCTCTCTCTCTCTCTCTCTCTCTCTCTCTCTCTCTCTCTCTCTCTTGCATAATTTGATTGCAGAAATTCCCCTCTGGACCAAATTATGGTAGGTTTGCAATAACAGATGCCACATACCAATTTATTATGTCTAAACTTTTACCCACCATCTTAAGTAACTTTTGAACGCCGTTACAGACACATTTATTAATTATAATAAAATCCTATTTTACTTCCCACCAGCGGCATCATTACGACTGCCAAAATCTATAGACAAAGTAGTTCGTATTTTCCCCTCTACCTGAAAAGTCCTCCCACTCTCCCACTAAGGATCAATTAAATACATAACCATTATAACTATATTGACCTGACACCCTTATTAACTGGATTAAACAATAAGACACCTACAACTACCATTGCATATTCAAAAATAATGATTTCTCCCAATAACATCCCGCCTATTCCCATTGGATGCGATCATGAAATTCTATTATTCTTAATTGTACACAAACATACAAAAAAAACGAACCTGGAAATCCTTAGTCAATATGGTCGATCAATCGCCACGCATTATTTAAAATCATTTATACTTTACTATCGTCGCTTTCCTTTATTTTACAGACTGCTGTTTACAAAAATTAACCATAACATTTTGGATTGATATTATTTACACATTGTTACATTAAAAAACGTCGCAGCTTTGTTTATATCATATCCGGTTTCCGCGTCCTAAATTAACCGATGCTAAAATTAACTGATTTCTTTTGAAATTATTTGCACTATCCTTTATTTTACAGACTGATGTTTACAAAAATTAACTATAACATTTAGTTAAAAGTTACACATGCCATTACGCATTATTTGGATTAAAATTATTTTAATTATAACGTTCTACTAAATTGAACATGTACTTTGTTACCACCACTAAGAAAAATATTGCGACAATATTTTTCTCGGTGATGGTCACAAGGTTCGTGTTCAATTCAGTAGAACGTTATAATTAAAAACTGATCACCGACGAAAAAAGTCATAAATTTTTTTTTTTCTTACATGAAAGTTAACTTTGTTATCGATGAGATCAACGTAAAAAATGTAAATTGTAGCATTTACGGGGGGGTATTTTCATAAACGTCTCTCTCTTAATAAAAGAGCATCTCTTAATAAAAGAGAATCTCTTAATAAAAGTAGTAGCCCCCTACATCAAAGTGGCACCAAGCCTATCTTGGGGTGATTAGGCAGACAAATATATTATTTTTCACTTTCAAAATCATAACAACTATTTCTTTTTATATAAAACACATTTTCACATGAATTACGCCCAGCCTGACTTACGTCCAAATAAATTATCATTTCATTACTTTTCATTCATTTGTCTACATTTACACCAGTTTTTTTTTTTACTTCCTTTGTCTGTCAAATAATTTACGCCGCTAAAGTACAAATTTCCCCTTTATTACATTGCCTACGGATATACTTATTTGTCATGTGCTCTTTTTTTTTTACTATAGTTGTTTTGGTTTATTTCTATTTTTTTTAGGACTCTTTTTTCCACACTGCTAAGACATTAACTTTTTTATGTACTCTTTGTTTTTTACCTAACCACTATTTCCTTTAAACTTTAGACTATGCTGAATAAGACAATCTATTTTAGCTTTGGTGAAGACAAGTAGTTTTCGAGATATAATGCCATGCATTATGCACTGTAATTCACTGTAATGCACGCGCGATAAAAGTGTACTTCTCTTCGCACGATACTGCCACCCACCCCCAATTATTTTTTGGTTTATAGTCTTTGAAGGTGTGTGTGCTGACAACATATATAAAGGTTAAACTTGGGGCAAATACTTGGACAGTCCTACGCCTAATAAAATAGGTATCTATTCCGAACGCCATTCTTACCATGGCGAGCTTAGTCGTGTCTATTCCATACGACGTTCTTAACATGAGGAGGTGAAGGATGTCTATTCCGAAACCCGTTCTAAACATTAGGGCGTTGGGAATTGGCCACCAACAATAACCGCAGTTTATTTTTTTACGAGGAGAGGACTTGCTGCTTTCACCGGGCAACGCCGATTCACGGATCCTGCTAGTATATATATATATATATATATATATATATATATATATATATATATATATATATATATATATATATATATATTGGAAATATACGTTGCAATTAAGCTACATAGAATTTTTTGCATTTCATCTTCGAGAGGATTCGTTAGACAATTGTATGGAATCGGCGTTGCTTCGTGTTTTTACATATTCCCGTATTACTGGGTTAGCTAATCAGCCAATCAGATTCTCTGTCATTCACACACCCATTTATTGTTTGCCAAGCTGAAAAGAAAAAGACAAGAATATATATTAAATGGAAATTATTCATAAACAAGGAAATGACAATTATGAACATTCCAAAAAATAATAATTCTTATAAACATTAAAAAAAAAATAATTTAAAACGGCAAAAAAGCCTCGAGGCACACAAATATAACAAGAAAATTATCGATAGACATTTGTTTGCTGAAGCTGTACGTCTTGCAAATATTAAACATTAAATAAGGGAGGCATTAAAATGCGCTGTTTAATATATTGTTCGATGACATGTTAAAACCATTAAGAATAATATTTCATCTCCTGAAATCATATTAAACATTAATTTTATTCTCTAACGTCCGCTTTGTTAAAATAATATCATACATTTATTATAGAAGCGTCAATCACAATTGTTCGTGGACACAGAACATATTTAATAGACGATTCATCTAATAGCGAAATCTAATTTATAAAACTCACCATGCCTGCGTGTCTGTCTGTTTTTTTGTTTGTTTGTTTGTTTTCGAAGCACATCTCCTTCGAGACGAAAGGTCGTAGAGCGGCGTGAGACGGGTTAAATGATTGCATTTTTTGTGGATCATTCTTTTATACATTTTAAGCAAGTAAAAATAGCTGCTAAGGAGTCAAAATTAAAAAAGAAAAAAATTGAAACTTTAAACTGATCGTCTACACATGCGCACATATACATTTATACGTTATAGTCATTCATTTTTTACTATTTCTTATCCATCTGACGATAATTGAAACGTTAACGATTAAGGCTGGAGCGCTATAGGTTTTGGTTTCGATTCTAGCAAGCAAGAGATATATATCTTTTTTTACTTTTGAAACAAACAGAAGTATATAGAAGCTAGAAGTAACGTTAAGTATATAGAAGCTAGAAGTAACGTTAAGAAAGAGATAGCGACAGCTAAGAGAGAATTTACTGAAACCACTAAAAAACGCATCGAAGCACAGAAATTAGGAAATCGTGACTTCTGGAAAATCTACAATAGTGTAGTAAATAATGGGCAATCAACAATTCCCCCACTAACCAACAATCACGAAGTTGTTTGCTCAGCAACCGACAAGGCTAATATGCTTGCCAGCCGGTTTGCCTCGAACTCCACACTGGACCCTTCCAACCAACCCCTGCCTGACTTTCCTTTGCGGACAGACGCCACGCTAGACGATCTAAAAATCACCCCTGCTCAGGTACACGCTATCATAAAAAACCTTGACACTTCAAAAGCATGTGGACCCGATCTCATCCCAGCTGTGCTATTAAAAAAGTGCTCAGCCGAAGTAGCTCCAGTTCTCTCCAAACTTTACAACAAATGCCTTAATGAATCATGCTTTTCGGGCTGTTGGAAAATTGCTTCTGTGGTACCAGTATTCAAGAATTCTGGCGAAAGAACTGACCCATCAAATTATCGCCTCATTAGCCTCCTCCCACTTTTTGCCAAAATATTTGAGACAATAATTAACCATGCTCTAGTCCGGCACCTTACAGATGCTAAACTTCTGACTGACAAACAATATGGATTTAGACAAGCCCGTTCCACAGCAGACATCCTCACTGTAATCTCTGAACGTATATACCATTCACTGGGCAAAGCGGGGGAGGGCAGAGCGGTAGCTCTAGATATATCTAAGGCTTTTGACAGGGTATGGCATGAGGGTCTCCTCAGGAAAATTAAATCATACGGTATCACTGGTAGAATACTTAACATAATTAAATCCTTCTTAGATAAGAGAAAAATCCAGGTTGTCCTCGACGGACGTACATCTAAACAGTGTGATATAAATGCGGGATTGCCTCAGGGGTCTATCCTTGAGCCTCTATTGTTCCTAATATTTATTAATGACCTCCCCGACAAAACTGCCTCTGAGATGGGTATATATGCTGATGACACCACGTACTATAACAGGCATGATAGGAAAACAAATGAACACATAACTAAAGAAATGACAAAACCACTAGAGGATGACCTCCAATCTGTAGTGGAATGGGAACATAAATGGATGGTCACATTCAATGCTGCCAAGACTAAACTGGTTTCCTTCAATAATTACAAGAAACCTTCTCTGCCACCAATAGCAATGGCCAGTGACTCCCTGTCTGAGAGTACATCTTTCAAACTGCTTGGCCTAACATTCACAGGAAACTTGAGTTGGAACAATTATATTGAAAACATTGCCAGGGCCGCTGCGAAAAGGGTAGGCTCTCTCTACCGTGCTAGAAAACTACTGACACCTGAAAGTATCCTGTACCTCTATAAGGCCATCATTCGCCCATGTATGGAGTATTGTTGTCACATTTGGGCTGGTGCATCTGCTGCTAGTCTCTCGCTCCTAGACAAGGTTTAAAAGAGAGTCGCCAAGCTGATAGTCCCTGAACTGGCATCTAAGCTTCAGCCTCCGTCCCATCGACGAAATGTTGCATCCCTCTGCCTGTTCTACAAGTATTTTAATGGTAAATGCTCTGACGAACTGCAGACACTTGTGCTCCCACGACATAGACACCTTGACAAACCTGACAGGCAGCTAAATCCCACCCCACACAGTAGAGATCCCTAGATGTAAAAGATCTTTCTACTCCAGTAGTTTCTTCCCCAGAACCGCTAGACTCTTGAATTCCATTCCAGGATCCTGCTTCCCTAACTGTACTGACATGCATAAGTTCAAGTGCAACGTGAACCAACATCTTGCTGCCCAAATCCCGACATAGTGCCCAGTAGTTGCTGCTCCCTACATCAAAGTGGCAATGTACCTTGTTTGGGTGAAAATGTAATAAAATAAATAAATAAATAAATAAAATAACTATTAAGTAGAATATAATATGTAATAATTCATAGAGGATTGACTCTGTAATAATAAATACGAAATCTACATGAATTAAAATATCATATTTAAGAGTATTTACGACTGGGTAACGTCGGTGGCCAAGCTAGTATAAAATATATCTATTGGATTGATCTTAATCTATAATTTTTAAAAATTAATGAAATAAAAAGAAATGTTTTGGAATATTATAGTTGCGAATTTATTAATTTAATTTTTTTCATGTTTTATAATTGTATTTTTACTTTACTGGTAAATATGGCTCAAACCGGGTAGAATCACCCAAAATATAATAGTTTTAAATTTTTATGTTTTTGCTTCCTTTGTAAGTTTCGTGCGGTTTCAAAGGCAACTCCCTCCCCTCCCAAAATGGTAACTTTAAAAAAAAAAAATAATTGAGTATTTGGCAACGTGGCATTGTGTATGTGTGTGCGTTTACCGTTCTTGCAGTGCGTGTGTAGATGTGCACAACTGATGAAAGGCTGAAGACGTGGGTTATTGAGTTCTTTCGTCTTGTCATCCCGGTCAAAGGTCGGGGTGGAGTGCTGATGGAAGAACTCCCGAACTGATTTTCTTCATCAGGTCTTACAAGAATTTCTGAGTTGATACTGGTTTAATAGATTCGCGTATAGGTGTTATTTTTTTGAGGTTCGGAAAGAGTTTCATTGTCTGCGAATACTGTTGAGTTCACACGTCCATGTCAAAATTTAGTTGCTTAATAGAGTGTGGAGAACAGCGAATTCCAACAAAACGGAGAAAGAAAAAAAGAAAGAGTGTATGCACTCTTAGACATTTTCGTTTTTAATATTTATAGGAATCACTCGTAATTAAGTCACCACAGAAGAAAGAAAGATATGTGAAAAAGATTGTTTAATTGCATTACATCTTTAGACCAGTTACGCCATCTTTAAAGTAGCTGGCTGTTTGGTCATTTTTTTCACCACATTCAATAATGTGGCCACGTTATTTACTCTTGTACTTATTCCACCTTATATATAAATGGCAAACATATGTATGTATGTATGTATGTATGTATGTCTCGCTAACATTTAAAAAACTAAAACCCAAAATTAAAAGCAGAGTTGGTATTTTCTTGAAAGGCATGATAACATTTAACATTTAAGAAAAGCGTTAATGCCAGAACCAAGCTGTATCATGTCTTGGTCAAAGAGTTACTGTATGCAGACGATGCTGTTTTTTTTTTTTTTTTTTTTTTTGTCGCACACTGAGACTGATATGCAGCATATAATGGATAGCTTTGCTGACTCCTGCACTGCCTTTGGTCTGAGGATCAGTCTGTCTAAAACAAAGGTGATGTTCACTCCTGCACCGGGCCAGTCATACATGGAGCCGAACATCACGGTCTGTGGTGCTAGACTGGGAATAGTTGATTCATTTGTGTACCTTGGTAGTTTTCTGTCGAGGGATGGCTGTCTCGACACTGAAATCCACAGGCGAATTCAGAAGACATCTGTAGCTTTTGGAAGGTTGGAGAAGAGAGTGTGGTCTGATCGTGGCATCACATATAGGACTAAGACTAACCACATTGTTGCATTCATCGGAGACATGGGCATTGCATCAAAGGCACATTAAATGGCTTCAACGATTTCACCAAAATGCTTGAGACGTATCTTAAACATCAAGTGGCAAGCACAAGTACCCGATACTGAAATCCTTGTGAGAGCATGTTGCTCTAATGTTGAGACCCTTGTAATCAGATCTCACATGCGTTGGGTGGGCCACTTGGTTCAAATGAAAGATTGAAGGCTGCTAAAACAAATTTTTTATGGGGAGCTGAAAAATGGCAAGCGTCCTCAACACAAGCCTAGGAAGAGGATCAGGGACTCTACAAAGAATAATTTTAAAGTATTACAAATTGACATCGACACATGCAAAGAAAGCAGGCCCACAGCAATCTGAAGCGAGAGCTTCGCAAAGGTTTAATTGACGGTCTTAACACAGACACACACAGCTGGAAATGCGAGATTTGTGAACGAGTGCACAAAACTCCTGTTCGGGTCAACTTTGCACCTGTTAGTCCGAACCAAACGATCTGTTTCATATGCAGCAAAGTTTGCAAGTCTACTGCTAGTCTGGGAAGACATGTGATTGTTCATAGGAATACTCTTCAACCTCCAGAGGAAGTCAACTCGATGGAAATTGCTCAATTTGTATGTCACATCTGCTTCAAGATGTACAAATCTGCGGCGGGAGTGCAAAGTCATCTGAGATGGCATGGACGACAAGATTGGGAGAACTCAATGTGATGGCGATCATCTGCAGCAATCATCATGTATATATGTATATATGTGTGTATGTATGTATGTATGTATGTATGTATGTATGTATGTATGTATGTGTGTATGTGTGCATGTATGTATGTATGTATGTCTCGCTAACATTAAAAAAATTAAAACCCAAAATTAAAAGCAGAGTTGGTATTTTCTTGATAGGCATGATAACATTTAACATTTAAGAAAAACGATGAAGAATGAAGAAAGAAAGAAAGGAAATACCAGGGAAAAATTAAAAGCAGATAAATGGAAAGAAAAGGCAAAACGTTATCGCTAGTAAGAGTTGGCTATAATAGAAATAAGAAAGAAAGGGAAAATAGAACGAAAAAAAAAAGGCCAATGCAAAGAACAGTATATAAGAAGAAAGGAAAAAAAGAAAACAAGGTAAAGAAAAAAGTAAGAAAGACATGAAGTAATAGAAAAACAAGGACAAAATAAAAGAAAGAAAAAGAAATACACAAATAAAGGTGAAGCCAAAATGAATGATGGGACCAGACAAAGAAAATCGTAAAAATAAAAAATGGAATGAAAAAATACACAGAGATAGGAAGAAAAGGTTATTTATACAAGAGCCATTCAATAAATTAGGGGATTTTTTTTCAATATAAGGACTTCTAATACAGATAGAAGTTCACTTGATTTTAACGTAGTTTCCCAGCAATGCCACACACCTTTCCTATCTGTATACAAGCTTCTGTATTCCCTCGACATAAAAATCTTTGTACTGATGTCTAAGCCAGTCGTTACTTTCAAACTTCGTGGCTCTGGTGAACGCTTTCAAGAGACCAAAACGATGAAAGTCCAAAGGGGTAAGGTCTAGGCCGTAAGAGGATTAGGGAGCAGTTCCTAGGCCAGCACGTTGATGATCTGCACCGTTTGGGCTGCTATTATTATGGTGCAAGATAACTCCTGGCTGATGATCCCTGCGTTTGTTCTTTATGTCTTTCTTGACTTGCTTCAGCAGTTCACAGTAGTTGGCACTGTCCACAATCTTTTCTTCTGTTCTTTTCCTGTCGGACTGAATGAGGTCACTAACTGGTTCGATCACCTCAGGAGACCTCACTTCTCCAGGCTTCTCAAACCTGTCTTTATCCTCAAGACCTGTCTTCATCCTGAACAATTCTCCGTCTTTCTTTAAACAATTTGTCCAACTTGTAGACATTTCTTTTGTTGAAACATATAGCATTATACACAGTTGATAGTCTCCTATGAATTTCAAATGGTTTGCACCCTTCAGCAACCTGACTTGATAACTGACCACTGTTCAATCCTGGAGTATGCTTCTTAGTCGACCATTTTTGTTAATGTCAAAACTTTTCTTGAATTTGCATGTGAAAAAGTAAAACAATTCTTTTAAAGTAAACTTAAATCTGTATTAGAGACCCTTATAAAAAAAATCGCCTTGTTTATATTATTACGTCTGCATGCATGTATGTATGTATGTATGTATGTATGTATGTATGTATGTGTTACCTTACCCTTAGCTTTTGGTTAAATAAACTTGGCCCACAAGGCAGAAACCTCTAGAGGAGCTTAGGCCCTGTAAGCTGCGGCATATATGACCCACTCGCGTGTGGAATATGCTTTCGTGCCCAGCGACCTAAGTTCCAGTCATGGGTCAAATGGCATGGTGGGTGGAGAGTGCTCTGTAAGCCGTGGTGAAGGCAACCTCCCTAGGAGAAGGAAAACTCTGATATAAAACCTGCGATGACTGCTGTATCCAATGATGTTGACTTGCTCTTTTTAGATCAATGTGGCAGTTGTTTAGAAAGTGGGATTGTCTCGGTGCAAAGTCTTTCCCAACTATAACAATCCTCATGCACAGGCATTGCTCGATATAAATTAGATACACTTTTTACCATCTCGTGTATCTTGATAGCGGGAGGAAAGAAAATAAAAAAGCTGGCTGACAAAACATTCAATGAAGTTGGCAAATATGATTCTGAACGTAAATTGCAATAAGAGAACTGGAATTTTCAGGGCCTGGCCCGGCAGATATTTCAGGGCTCCACAGCCTGAACCTGGTCGTCATCATGCTACTGTGAGGAAATATATGACAATGACCATCGGCTGTTGGAATGTGCGGACGCTGCTTTACTTTCCGTCAGCAATAACGCATCCAGAGCGTAGATCTGCTTTTGTATCTAAGGAACTTCAACGTTATGACATGGGCATAGTTGTTCTGTCTGAGACCAGGCTGGCTGATGAGGGACAGTTTTCTGAGTTGGCTGGGGACTACACCATTTTCTGGAGTGGTAGAGCGGATGGATGTAAGAGGGAATCAGGCGTGGCTTTTGCTATAAAGGCATCAATTCTTTCTAGCCTGGAAGAACTTCCCTGTGGTGTGAGTGACCGGATCATGACTATGAGGTTACCTCTGGTAAATGGTCGTTATACAACTTTTTTGAGTGTCTATGCACCCACTATGGATGCAACAGAAGATGAAAAGGTTGCTTCCTACCTTGCCTTGTGCAGTGTAGTTAGACGCATTCCCTCTGCTGATAAGATCTTCATTCTTGGAGATTTTAATGCTAGAGTGGGAAGAGATTTTGAAACCTGGGATGTGCTGAGTAAACACGGAGTGGGCAAGTATAATAGCAATGGTCTGATGTTGTTGCAGTTTTGTTCAGAGATGGGGTTTAATATCGGTAACCCCGTGTTTCAGCAGAGGGACAAATACAAGACGACCTGGATGTATCCTGGTTCCAAACAATGGCAATTGATAGACTATGTGTTAGTCAGAAAACGTGAGATGAGGGATATCTGCAGTGTTTGTGTCATGCGGGGTGCAGAGTGCTGGACTGACTATCGGTTGGTTCGTGCAAAGATTAAGCGTGTTGTGAAGCCCAAGATGATGGGAGCTAGTGTGGCTATCCCAAAGCGACTTAATGTTGCCCGTCTAAGGGACAATATTGTGAGGGAGAAACTAGTTAAGGAGATGGAAGAGATTGATTGTGAAAACACTTGGCCTGCTTTTAAGGAATCTGTCTATGAGGTATGTGAGAGAGTATTAGGTTATTGTGAGCGTAAACATCAGGATTGGTTCAATGAAAATGATACTGAAATTCAGGCTCTGCTTGATTCAAAGGCCAGGGCATTGCACGCTTATCTTGGGGGTGGTTTGACGGATGGTGAGCAAGATCGATTGAGGGACAAGTTTAAGGCAATCAAGCACGAGGTACAGAGGAGGTTGCATAACATGCAGGATGAATGGTGAAGGCAGAAAGCTGAGGAAATACTGCTCGCCTCGGATTCGAACACCAAGGTCTTATACAGCCTACTGCGTGCAGTTTACGGACCATCCAGCAGCTATCACTCCTCTGCGCTCGAGGGATGGTGGGGATCTTCTTCGAGACCCTACCGATATTCTTCATAGATGGAGGGAGCATTTCGATGGCCTCCTGAACAGACCTTCTTACGTTGATCAGGAGTTTGTTAGGTCGATTCCTAGCAATCCGGTCAAGGATAGCTTGGCAGAGGTTCCTTCTCTCCAGGAGGTTGAAGCAGCTGTCCATAAGCTGAACAATGGAAAGTTTCTTGACCTGAATCGTTTGCATGTGGAGATCTTTAAATGTTCTGGACCCAAGATGATGCAATGCTTAGCGGACATGTTGCAGGCTGCTTGGCGGGATGAGTGTATTTCACAGGATTGGCGGGATGCATTGATGGTAGTGCTATACAAGGGGAAGGGTAGCAGAGATGAATGTGGAAATTATCGGGCATCTCTTTGCTGTCAGTAGTCGGTAAGGTGCTCTGTAGGATCATGCTAGACAGAATGCTGGAGCACATTGCTGACGATGTTTTGCCTGAGTCGCAGTGTGGTTTCAGAAGATGTCGAGGGACAGTGGATATGATTTTTACAATCAGGCAACTACAGGAAAAATGTATAGAACAGCAAAAGGGACTGTATCAGGTGTTCATCGATTTAACTAAGGCATTTGATTCAGTCAATAGGGATGCTTTGTGGGAGATTCTGAAAAAGCTTGGCTGTCCTGACAAGTTTGAAGGCTGTGATCAACTTTGGGGGAAAGCTAGCTGATCCTGTCTCAGTAGAAAATGGTGTTAAGCAGGGAGACGTTCCATCACCCACACTCTTTGCGTTGTATTTCACCATGATCTTTCGAATGGCATTGGGGAGGGTGCTCTGATGGTGTCTATATTCGTTACCGAACTATTGGGGGGTTGTTTAACATTAGGCACTTCAATGCAAGTACAAAGGTACTCACCAACACGATTCATAACTTGCTCTATGCGGATGACTGTGATCTGGTGGCTCATACGATGACTGATATGCAACATCTTGTGGACGCCTTCGTGGTTGCCTGCAGCGCATTGGGCCTGACCATCAATCTGAAAAAAACTGGCTTAATGTATCAGCCTGCTCCGGGCATGCCATACTATGAGCCATCAGTTTATATCTGTGGGTCAAGGATAGTGGTTGTCACTAAGTTTGTATATTTGGGTAGCACACTGAGTATGTCCGGTGCCCTGGATGATGAGGTATCGTTACGGATCAGCAGAGCAAGTGATGCGTTCGGAAAGTTGAACGGGCGTTTGTGGAGACGTCATGGGATCTTGCTGCCAACTAAGATTAAGGTTGATGCCATATGCGTTCTCTCTACTCTTCTCTATGGTTGTGAAACTTGAACAGCATACAGGGAGCATTTGAGACGTCTCGAGCGGTTTCACCAGGTGTGCCTACGGCAAATCTTAGGTGTGGGTTGGCAGATGTATGTCAGTGATGTCGAGGTGCTTGAACGGACCCAAAGCCTTAGCATTGAGGCTCACGTTATCAAGCATAGACTGAGATGGAGTGGACATGTGGTGAGGATGTTAGACAGTCGACTTCCAAAACAACTCCTTTATGGCGAGCTCCTCAAGTTGAAACGTCTGGCTGAAAAGCGTAAATTGAGATTCAAGGATTGTTTAAGATCCACCTTAAAAAAATGTGAGATTGATGTAAAAACCTGGGAGAGTCTTGCTTTGGATCGCGGAGGATGGAGAAGGACCTTGCGGGGAGGTGTGGGCAAGTTTGAGGCGGATCGAACCCAGTATGAGCGGCTGAAGCGCAATATCCGGAAGGGGGGGGGTGAAAGGAGCCGTGGATGGGAGAGGGCGCCAAATTGGCCAGGAGTGTGAGGTGTGCGGAAGAATATGTCTGAGCAGAGCTGGGCTTATGAGCCACCAGACTACTCATCGGTGCAGTGGGCCACAAAGCAGTCTTGAGATGCCAGAGTTAACCTGTGTCAACTGCGGGCGGACGTACAAAACGGCAGGCGGTTTGAAACGGCATTTGATCCTACATAAAAAAGAACATCAAGAACGTGCTGCTAGTGGTACACATGTCTGTACAATGTGTGCCAAGGAATGCCAGAGTTTGGCAGGGGTTATAAGCCACATTCGTGGGGCCCATCACTGAATGATTTCGTGTTTCTATATACCTTTTTTGTTGTTTTTTTTTTGTGCTATATCGAGTAATGGCAATGTTCGAAAGCGAATTTGCTGGTATCATGTATGTATGTGTATCTCGTTAAAACTAAAACAAAATAAAAATTAAAACACTACAGAATTGGTAATCTTCTGTTATATAAATCTCACCTGTCTGTTCAAATTTATGTATGTATGTATGTATGTATGTCTAAAATTTTCGACAGAGGCGACGGGTTTCCACAAGATCGGTATAATTTTGAAGCTCGATCCTTCAGACGACAAATATCGAAAAAAAAATATTAATTCCTTCACCCTCAACTGGGCACTTTTCTACATGAAGGGGTCACTTTTTTGCCGATATTTTCGAAAATCATCGTTTTTTTTTTCGATTGTCTAGCCTTAATTTAAACCTAAGTCACTTCCGGTTTGGCGATGGGCGCGATAGCTAATGTGTCACGTTTTTTTTCCATTTTCTTTTCCTCCTTCGCGGTACGGGTTCGAGCCTGCCTGCCTACTAGCACTTTTTTTTTAGGGGGGGGGTCGCATTTTTCCCTTTTTTTTTCTTTTTTTTTTTTGCTCAACCAACATCCTTACACACACCTTCACTTTCTTTTCCGCCTTCACGTCACGGGTTCGATATATATATATATATATATATATATATATATATATATATATATATATATATATATATATATATATATACAGTGATGATCATTCATATTTATTGGCACGGTAAAATAAAAGTTAAATTTTGTCTAATAAATTCTAAAAAAGGGATTAAATTTAAGAAAATAACAAAGTATATTATGTATTTTTAACTGGCCTTTCCGACGCAATCCTACCCAAAGCCGGCCAGAGGCTTACTAGGCCAAAACGTGGTGAGACGACAACAACTATGGAAGGCAGTAATTGTTGAGAATGCAGTTAGGAGATTCTGAGTTCCTATCCTGTCGCAGTTACTACCTGACGAAGGCCAGAGGAATAGTTGGCCGAAACGTCGTGAAATAGCAACTAAAAAAGATGAGGATAATAGTCCTTCACCCTCAACTGGGCACTTTTCTACAGGAAGGGGTCTCTTTTTTGCCGATATTTTCGAAAGTCATCGTTTTTTTTTTTGTTTACGTCAGCTTTATTTTAGTATAATATTGCGTTGGAATAAAATCTATTAAAATGATGTACCAAAATCAATGTCCTTACGTATTATTTGTATACTTTGGACTACTGTTCTCATCTTAAATGTAATTTTCACAACGTTTCGGTCGATATAACCTCAGACCTTCTTCAGGTGTATCATGTTGGGTTAGGAATATGCACGGAATTTCGAACACAACCTTATATTTAATTCCCGGGGGTAGCACGCTTTCGTTCCATGATTTAAGTAATTCACAATTATATTTTTTAGTCGCCCATACTAAGGATTGAACCTTCAATCATCAGAAGAATATAACTTTTAAAACTAATTCTTTTTTTTTTTTTTTTTTACGTACTTAAACACTGCGTCATTGGTCCTTGCAGAAAAATTTCACTTGTAAAAGTGATTTTCTTCTGACGGTTGTAGGTTCAATCCTCAGTATGAGCGACCGAAAATACAATTGTGAATTTCTTCTATCCAGTCTGTTTGAAATTTTGAGTGTCGCCCGCACTGAGGATTGAATATTCAACCTGCAAAAAAAATGTAACTTTTACACATGAATTTTACCAAGTACTCTAGCCATGGGTTATTGCTAACGTCACATCGACTGAAACGTTCTGAAAATAACACTTGAGATGAGAACAGTAGCGCGAGCAACCCTATTATTGCTTGACTAAAATAAACAAATAACTCCCTCCCTCCGCTTTCTTCCACGATCGACTAATGCCTATATACATTTCCAAGATTTCTCAAAACAAGAATTCTTTTTAACTTTTGCGAGAAATGGAGGAGGAGGCGAGGCTGGATGAAGGTTCTCTCCAATCGGGCGCGCAGGTGAAAAATGCTAAAGGATTTTAAATTACAGAATAAGGATTGCTTTTATCGATTCGGGAACATTCTCACTCAAAACGTACGGATTTGAACGCGTTCACATGACATATATATATATTATTCTCTTTTTTAGAGAGCTCGCAATTTTTTATAAACTCTTTGTGAACTTTTTATACTTTTTTGAAGAGCTCGATTTTTCTTTTTTCTTTTTTAATTTCTCTCTTATCTATCCCATTTTTCTTTTTGGCGTCGAGGGGTTCCAGGTCGCCTGATGAAGTCTCTTTGACTGAAACAGATGGCTACTTGTAGC
This sequence comes from Euprymna scolopes, assembly GCF_053919585.1. Classification (NCBI taxonomy): domain Eukaryota; kingdom Metazoa; phylum Mollusca; class Cephalopoda; order Sepiida; family Sepiolidae; genus Euprymna; species Euprymna scolopes. The sequence goes on along the minus strand of NC_136498.1, from coordinate 121,359,056 downwards.
GACCATATGTAACTGTTTACCCCCAAATAATAAATAATATATATATATATATATATATATATATATATATATATATATATATATATATATATATATATATATATACACGAGGGGCGTGCAATAAGTAATGCCCCTGATCCACTTTCCATAGCAGTAGAGCAACGAAACTTGGCACAGTTCTTAGTCTTTCTCTACATAGGGACCACCCAGAGTTATGCTTTTCTCCCATCGTTTGATGCAGCTCTGGAAACCGTTTTTGTAGAACACCTCAGGTTGATCCTCCAACCACGACGTGACTTCAGAAATTAAGGCTGCATCATCTGAGAAACGCTTTCTTTTCAAAAACTACTTCATGGCTGGGAAGAGGTGAAAGTCAGAGGGTGCAAGGTCAGAAGAGTAGGGAGGATGGGGGAGGAATTTCATAACCACACGCCCGTGCTTCTGATCTGGCGACATGCAAGTTGTGGATCGGAGCATTATCCTGCAGGAGGACACCTTTGCTAATCTTGCCCCGCCTCTTGATTTTGATAGCTTCCCTTAATTTCCTCAAAAGTGAAGCATAATAGGCTCCTGTAATTGTGGTACACTTTGCCAGGAAATCTGTCACCACTACTCTGTCCTGGTCCCAGAACACTGTAAGCATGACCTTGCCAGCTGCACCTTTGCCTTCTTTGGAGGTGGTGATTCCACATGCTTCCACTGTATTGACTCGGCTTTGGTCTGGATCATAGTGATGAACCCAGGTTTCATCCTGTGTAATCAGTCTTTTGAAAAACTCATCTTCTTGGCACATCTCCAAATTCATCCTCGAGCACTCGACGCGTTCTCGCTTCTGGAATGGTGTGAGCAACTTGGGAATCCATCTGACAGACACCTTATGCATATGCAAATGGTCATGAAAGATAGTTTCCACAGACCCTGTACTAATCTTGACATCTTGGGCTACTTGGCGAATAGAAATGCGCCGATCTTCCAAAATGGCAGCCTCAACTTGACGGACAGATGCCTCATCAATTGCAGAAGTGGGGCAACCAGGTCTGGGAGCTGTTTCCACAGACTTCCGGCCATGTTTGAATTCACGATGCCAGCGTTTTACAAGGTCATATGATGGGGAATTATCACCATAATTTTCTTTCATTTCATCAAAAGTCTCCTGTGGTGTGCGTCCTTTCAAATACAAAAATCGGATCACTGCTCGACATTCAGCAGGCTCCATTTCACACCTGACTCAGTTCAAACACAAGTAAAGCAGAAACCACAATTAGTTCAGAGCTGCAATTTGCCACATAACCCGTAGAGATATAAATCATTGCACATGCAAAATTTCAGCTAGATCAGACAATTTATTGCACGCCCCTCGTATATATATATATATATATATATATATATATATATATATATATATATATATATATATATATATAAAACTCAAATGACCTTGTAACAGGTGTTGTAACACACATCCGGTTTATGACTTCCGGTTGCGCATGCGTACATAAACATAAACGCATAAACCAAAAAAACACAAATCGCTACTTTTGCAGAATTTGACCTTTCTTAAAAAAACATTCATACATTTTCTTCTACACTACCAACATAAATAAATAACCCCGAAAATATGTTGTTGTTTTTAATTTGCGTTACAAATAAATAATCAACGCGACACTAAAACGTATTGTTTTACTGTGTACTTTTTCAGCGTCCCAATTGTTTTTTTTTTGGGGGGGGGGGTCGCGCTTAAATTAAAAGATATATCAAAATTTGAATTTAACTTTAAGTATTATGGTATCTGTTCAGTGCACATTTACCTATAAGTATGGCAAACCACTTATAATTCAATGGCTGTAAGTTTGTTTTTGTTTTTTTTTTTCAAAAATAAACAATAATAAACAGAACGACTCATAGAAATCTATCTATATTCTTTTTTCATTTTTATATACTTTCATAGAAATGTTTCTGTTATGTCACAAAAAAACTATTTTCTTTACGTCACAAGTGTCACGCTCATACATGACTTCCATAGCTAATATAACATACTGACCCAACGGGTCACGGGTAGTCTAGTATATATATAAACCTTCAATAAGTTTCTACACTTTTTGTGCTCGCATTTCATTATTTGTAAACTCTTGAAAATTCAGTATGTTATTGCTATACATTTTATGAGATGACTAATTTTTATGATCTCAGATTCAGTTGAACAACTATAGCAGGAATTGGAATCAACCCTACTAAAGACTGATTGACACAGCTGGTGAAATTCAAAAATGCAATCTGGGCCAACAAAAAAGGTGGCCTTAAAGTGGGTGTTCATTTTACGTTCAATTAATATAGAAAAGTGATCCCCCACTTTTTGAAACTTTCTTCACATCTTGGAAACTACCTGTTTCCTGGAATTTTAATCGGTATTTCGTTTTCAGCACCGTTGAAAATGTATAATAGTCGTTATTTTAAAGAATTTGGGGGGTGGGGTGGAAAGATGCTGCACCTTTACCGAAATGTCTCGAGGAATATACCGTATGCCCATTTTAACAACGGAGATTAGGATCGTTCCGATATTTGAACCATTGGAGAAGTGCAGGTAAGCTTCCATTCCTTTAGGTTAAAATAGAGCGAAGCCGCCCCCACACATACACACCACCACCACCAAGAAAATAATTAAATAATTATTTTTTTTTTGTATGCATTTACACCGGTAGGAGTGGGGGTTAAGCTTTTCTTTCTTTTTCTTTTTTTTAAATAAAGGCTAATCAAGGTCAATAATGCTTTCTCCTAGTTTGAGCGATTCTTTTGGCGAGCCAGTGTGGAAAGTATTTGTAGAGGTAGAGATAAGAAATATAACATTTAACTGCTTGTGTATCCATTCTCTTTCATCATAATTTATAACCCTATCCAAATCAGGAGTCATCACCGCCACAGGGCTGATATTTATTGTTTGTTTTCTTTTTATGTTCTCTGTTTCTGCCCAGAAAACTTGTAATTTTTACCAGCTGCTAAGAGGCCGCACTCATTAATATTTAACCAAAAAAAAAACTATATATATATATATATATATATATATATATATATATATATATATATATATATATATATATATATATATATATATATATATATATATATATATCGATTTGGGGGGGATTTTTCTCAATAAAAATTATTTTCAAAATAATAGCGTCATTATTTAAGCATGTTCCATTCTATTCTGCATCTGAACTCCAATCTCGCCAATCTTTCGCGAAAAACACACGTCTAGCTGAAACCACTGTCAATAATTTTCCCCATTCTTTATCTGTGCCTAAATCAAAACGTAGATTGCATGAACAAAGCTTCTTTATTTGGAACTCTCTTCTGTTTGCCTGTTTCCCACCTGACTACAACTTGAATGTCTTCAAGTCCAACATAAACAAATTCCTGATAAGCCGCCCCCTTAAGTAAGACACTTTATTAAATCTCCATTACTAACGATTACTACGATATTATCCCATTGATTACTGTACACGCAATGACCCTTATTCCCGAGTGGCTTCCGGGCCTTGATAAGTGGTGACTACCATGTAAAAAAAAAAGTACTCAAAGATCTAATAATAACTAATTTTCTTTTCTTTTTTTTTTTTTCACAACAAAAAAGTCATAATTGCTAATTGGGGAAAAACGTAAACAAACAAAAACAAAACAAAAGCACCGATACTTGTATAAATATTGGCAAACCATAAAAGTATCCGATTCAACGTTAGCAGAAAACGGTGTTTTATCAGATTCGGTTCCTGATATTAAACTTTATGGATTTGTATTACTGTACACATAAATTAGAAAAAGTTGTCAAAAAGCAAATATATAACAAATAAATGTTATCAAAGGCAATATAAGTTACGTTTCTACCAAACTGGATATATTTTTCGTGTTTTTATTCAATATAACATGTTTATTCAGCTCGAAAAACATACAGTGTTTACCGATGTATTGGAAAATTCAAGATGGCGCCTGACTCTCTTTAACACGATAAGTTTGGGAAACGGTGTTATAAATAAAAAAAACTAGACAACATACTGTTAAAAATCCACCGAATATATGTCAACCTATGTCACGGTAACATATATTGAGCGAGTTTTTAACAGTATTTTGTCTAGTTTTTTATTTATAACACTTTTTTCCAAACTTACCGTGTTAAAGAGAGAGTCAGGCGCCATCTTGAATTTTCCAATACATCGGTAAACACTGTATGTTTTTCGAGCTGAATAAACATGTTACATTGAATAAAAACACAAAAAATGTATCCTGTTTGGTAAAAAAGTAACTTATCTTGCCTTTGATAACATTTATTTGTTATATATTTGTTTTGTGACAACTTTTTCGAATCTATGTGTACAGTAATTCAAACCCAACTTTATCAATAATATAACTTCCGACGAGAGCATCAATTTCCCATCACAAGTTTATTTATTTATTTATTTATCTAGTTGTTAGGTGAAAATACAGAATAGTTAAGATCCCCCCCCCCTCGCTTCAGGTTCTGTAGATTATTTAGAAAGCTATCCTTAACTTGGAGGCTCAATTATAGCTTTAAAATAAAAATAAAACAAAATAATTTAAGAAACCAAACCCATAAACGTTATCATAACATTTATTGGGTAATTTCTACTAGTAATTTGTTTTATTTTTATTTTTAACTCATTATCGAGACTCCAAAGATATAATCGTATCGTTTTGACCATTTTTTTTTTCTTGTTCTCATGTAACGTTTGAGACTTGTAAATTGCAAACAAATTTTGCCAATTTTCTGCGGTATAACCTTTTTTTAAGTAAAAGTTGTTTTGTTGCAGAAAAAGTAAAAGCAGCGGCCAGTACTGAATTAAGTGTCTATTTTTCAAACTTAATAAATTAAACTGAATTAAGATAAATGTTGCAACATGAAATTTTATTTGGTCTTTTGTCAGATTATTAACTATGAATATTTATTATAAAATATAAAAAAAATTATTAAATATGAATATTTGTTATAAAATATAAAAAAAATATAATTTTTCTTTTCGGTGCTTTTACATTAATGTGAAACTAAATAAATCGACTTTTTCCAAACTCAAGATAAAGGACTTACCCCTATTTTAAATTAGGGGAATAAGAGTTTTGCTCGCATTTCTCGAATGGTCCTAATTTTTTGTTGTCAAATTATTATATTCACTTTTGCTATTTTTATAGGTGCCATTTTTACTGTGCCATTATTTCCGGTGTCATTTTTACCGGGCACCATGAACACACATATACAAATAAATGAACACACACACATATCCAAATAAACACACACACACAAATAAATGAACACACACACATACAAATAAATGAACACACATATACAAATCAATGAATACACACACACAAATCAATGAACACACATACACAAATCAATGAACACACATACACATACTCACATACAAATCAATGACACACATACGCACATATACAAATCAATGAACACACATGCACACACATACACAAATCAATGAACACATACACACACATATATATAAAAATCATTGAACACACATACACATCAATGAACACACATACACACATATACAAATAAATGAATACACATTATACACTCTAGGAACACACATACACACACCTACACAAATCAATGAACACACATACACACATACATAAATCATTGAACAAACACACACACAAATTAATGAACACACATACACACACCTACACAAATCAATGAACACACATACACACACATACATAAATCATTGAACAAACACACACACAAGTCAATGAACACACATACACACACCTACACAAATCAATGAACACACATACACACACATACATAAATCATTGAACAAACACACACACAAATCAATGAACACACATACACACACACAAATCATTGAACAAACACATACACAAATCATTGAACAAACACACACACAAATCAATGAACACACATACACACACATACACAAATCATTGAACAAACACACAAACAAATCAATGAACACACATACACACACATACACAAATCATTGAACAAACACACACACAAATCAATGAACACACATACACACACATACACAAATCATTAAACAAACACACACACAAATCAATGAACACACATACACACACATATATAAATAAATGAATACACATATACACTCGATGAACACAGATACACACACCTACACAAATCAATGAACACACATACACACACATACACAAATCATTGTACAAACACACACACAAATCAATGAACACACATACACACACATACACAAATCATTGTACAAACACACACACAAATCAATGAACACACATACACACACATACACAAATCATTGTACAAACACACACACAAATCAATGAACACACATACACACACATACACAAATCATTGTAGAAACACCTACACAAACCAATGAACACACATACACATATACAGATAGCTGAACACACGTACACATACTTTTATTTCTAGGACTGATTACCTAAGAAATATTTGAGCACAAAAGGAAATTGAGTTCTGCAATGTTTGCTGCTCGGCCTAGTTTATTAAAGGTGACGATAAGTGTTCAACTTGCTATAATTGGATTTTCGCAGGTACCAAACGTTTCAAGAGGAAATGCAATTTCAGAAAGCACCTGTTCGTTCGCAACAAATGAAAAGTATGCTCGTTCGCTTTCTTGTAATGCGCTTACAGGAATATGCTGCGTGTAAACATCTTCAGATGATTACAATGCGTTTTTGTCAAGATAAAATACAAGTTCTTGGTTTGCCAGCCAGGGATTTATTTCATCATACTAATTCTTTTATTTAAAAAAAAGCAATTATTATTGTGACATAATGCACGACTTTAAAAGACCCTAGCTCTATGATAAGAATAACAATAGCTCGTAATGATAATAAGAATAATAGTAAGTAGTAAAACTAATAGTAGGAAGACGAAAAATAGTATTTAAATAATAATCTATTATAATAAAGTTAATAATAATAATAATAATAATAATAACGATAATAATAATAATAATAATAATAATAATAATTAGGCGTAAATAGTGTTAAATTATTAACAGTAATAATCTATCATAATAAAGTTATTTTAATGTAATATAATAATTAATATAATAATAAATATAATGATAATAATAATATATTATATATAATAATATATAATAATATATAACAATTAATTTAATAATTGATATAATAAAGTTGATTTAAAAGTGTATAATAAAGTAATGATATTAAGTGGTAATAATAATAGTATTAATAATAATAATAGTAATAATAATAGTAATAATAGTAATAATAATAATAGTAATAATAATAGTAATAATAATAATAGTAATAATAGTAGTAATAATAATAATAATAATAGTAGTAATAATAGTAATAATAATAATAATGATAAAGATAATAATAATCATAATAATTATAATAGTATTAATAATAGTAATAATAATAATAGTAATAATAATAGTAATAATGATAGTAATAATAATAGTAATAATAATAGTAATAATAATAGTAATATTGATAATAGTAATAATAATAGTAATAATAATAGTAATAATAATAATAATAGTAGTAATAATAGTAATAATAATAATAATGATAAAGATAATAATAATCATAACAATTATAATAGTAATGATAATAGTAATAAGACGAAAAATAGTATAACAATTTTGTAGAGCAATATAGAGAATAAATGACAAAAAGATATATTCCAATATTCATGATGTTGACATTCTTATAATTTATTCCTTTAATTTAGTTGACTTGTACAATTCTTGACAGCATCTGTTTCGTAGCGCAAAATCAATCACTTAATTATATATGTGCGTGTGTGTGTGTGTGTGTGTGTGTGTGTGTGTGTGTGTGTGTGTGTGTGTGTGTGTGTGTGTGTGTGTGTGTGTGTGTGTGTGTTTGGGATTCGCTTTCGATTCAAGCTGATGCACCCAAGTCATATAGATATATATTTTATTTTTGCAATCGCAACTTTATAATATATCAAAATTGATACATTAACTTTATTATAGGTACGGACAAAATGAATGCTGATGATGAAAATGTATAAACATTTTGACCCTCCTTTTACTTAAAAAATCACAGAAAATCAGGAAATTAATCATTTTTAATGAAATTTTTCAGTATTTATCAAATAATGATCGCGAAATATAATGAACTAATTATTTTTATTTAAATCTTAGTGGAAATGTATTTTGTTTAAACAAAAAATACCTTTACTAAAATTATGGTTTTCAGTAGTAAATAATAAACGCAAGAATTTATTTTTGTTTTTTTATGTAAATAAAGCATCGTAATTTGTAATATTATTTCGTAATGTTCCTGTAAAAATCATTTTATTTTATTAAAATAAAATGATTTTTACAGGAACATTACGAAAAAAGCCCACGACGTCCGTATTAATGAATTTGATATAACTCGAAGAAAAATTAATTTCTCGAACTACCAATATTACCATTGAATTAAGCATTGTTTATTTAATATTTTCACACACAAAAATTATAATAGCAAAAATATTTCTACTCTTTTTTTAAATTACAGATTTCGCATAATTTTTATATGCAAGATTTTAATAATTTCCTTGCTCGCAAGAATGTGAAACTTTTGGCATAACATAATTTTTATATAATCTCGAACAATAATTGAAAAAATAATAATTTAAAAACAGGAACATAAAAAATAATTAAATTAAAAAATGATAAAAATTGATACAAACGTTCAGAATACGAATGTATCGGTGCACGCCTGGGAAAAAAATGACACCCCTTCCTCCTTTCACTATCATGACTTAATTTAAAAACAGCGTTTCAATTGGTTGAAATTTTTGGCCTCCTTATAATCATGTTTACAAAATTTTAGTTTGTTGCATTTTTGGCGAACGATAAATTACTGTCTTTTTGAGGGCTAATTAAGTTATTTTTTCACAAACAAGTTGTTTTTTTAAAATTTAATTGAATATCGTAGGACTTTACTTTACTAATTATCTTTGAAATAGACCCAGAAAACTAATATTTATCTTTTAAAGGATTTTTTTTTTTACAATGAATTTATTTAACTTCAAAATTTAACTGAATTAGTTAGCTCGCCGTGAAAACATTTTTCATAACTTTTTTCATGTGTACAAATATTTTTTTCCTTTAGGAAATTAAGTTTAGTCTTTAATTTTTCAAATACAATCACAAAGTAGTCGGAAACCTACAAAAAATTATGATAAATCGGCTTTCAAAACTATGGCCCCCTATTTTTTGCCCGCCAATTTTTGCCCGTACCTACTTTATATATACGAAATCTGCATGAATTAAAATATCATATTTAAGCGAATTTTACGACCTTGCTACGCCGGGTGTCCCTGCTAGCTTGGATAAATACTTTTTCAGTTTTAACAAAAGAGCTACAATAATATCAGAGCGTCTCCATTTACGCTGAACATCTACAGAATATCATCATTCATATATTATATATGAACCAGTCCCCTGTGGAATTTGCATATGTTCCGCTAATAATAATAATAATAATAATAATAATAATAATCATAATCATAATCATAATAATAACAACAACAACAACAACAACAACAATAATAATAATAATTCCCCAAATCCTAGAAAAAAACAATGGTTGCGGCCAGTGAAAACCAATGGTAAGCAGCTGTTGTAGTAACGTGCAAACTCCTAGTAGGTAAATAATAATAATAATAATAATAATAATAATAATAATCATAATAATAATAATAATCATAATAATAATAATCATAATAATAATAATAATCATAATAATAATAATAATAATAATAATAATAATAATAATAATAATAATCATAATAATAAAAGAAACAGCATGACAATATTGCGTGAAAGGTCCATTGGAATATATGCAAGATAAAAGGGTTGGGATACAATGAAAAATGGCACGAACACTTCTGGAAGTGATAATGTGAAACTATTGTGAGGTAAGAATATTAATGTGATAATGTGATTGAAGCAAGGAGACCAGATTTGGAAAAAAAGGAAGATAAGAAATAACACTGCCAGCTGGTATGAATGTGGAGGAAGAAGAAAAGGAGAAAGTCGAAAATTACCAAGATTTGAAAAGGGAAATAAAAAAAAAGATGTAGAAGTTGTATCTAAAAGATTTGAAAAGGGAAATAAAAAAAAGAGGTAGAAGTTGTATCTATTGTGATGGGAACTCTGGGGAGTGTAACGAAAGGATTTGAAAAGTGGATTTAGAAAATTGGAATCCATTGCAATCTTGGGGTGCTTCAAAAGACTGCCTTGTTGGGAACCACCAGGATCTTGCAGAAAGTGCTGAAAGACTAAGAAAATATGCCGATAGCCTATGCTCATTTGTAATGATCCGCCCATCAGTATAAAATCGGAATACCAACAGCCAAGCACAAAATATGAATAATAATAATAATAATAATAATAATAATAATAATAATAATAATAATAACACTAATAATAATTATAATAACAATAACAATAATAATAACAATAATGATAATAATAATATAATAATATAATAATATAATAATATTAACAATAATAATAATAATAATATAATAATAATAATAATATAATAATAATATAATAATAACAATAATAATAACAATAATAATATAATAACAATAACAACAACAATAATAATAATAACAATAATAATAACAATAACAATAATAATAATAACAACAATAATAATAATAATAAATGCTCATACAAAAACTGCATTGATAAAAAAATACAATTACAAAAGAAGTGAACGCTAGCAACTACAGACCAATAACATGCTTACCAATCACGTGTAAAAAAAAAACAACAACAACAAATTAACGACTGAACTGAGAGAACAGATCTACCGGAATAGAAGGTGCTGTGGTCTGTGAATCAGGACAAACGCATTAGTATAGTTAACAACGGTGCATTAGCAAATTTATGTTACTGAAGTACGCATCATGATTCTGGGGCCATAACTGCCACTAATTGCTGTCAAAACATTTAGATGTAACAGTAATGTGTCTGGCTAAGTCCATTTATTCCTTATTTATTTGGTTTAAATGCATCTAACAGTACTTGGGGGGAGAATGTTGTGTAGGTTCCAAACATTCTACGTGAAAGAATCATGTACGACATATTCGACGTGTCAATTCTTAAAAACAAACTTCCTCAATATTTAAAATATGTCCTAGTAAACGCAATCGGATGTCGACAGAAACAATAGAACTTATCCTAAGAGGAAAAAATATAATGTCCGGAAGATATATATCTTTATATATCTTCCAGACATCACATTTCGGGAAAGGGCGGGGTATGGGGCAGGGTATGACTCGAATATGTTATTACAGTTCACGTCTATTTAAGAAACGCGAAATTGGTAGTTGTCGGTTAAAACTGCGAGTTTAAAGTGCGAACTCGTAGCGAAAGTTTAGTGGTTTATTTGCCAACTCAATTACCGGTTGTTGCTACCCGACAAGGATGTCTATTATTGTACCTAACGGGATAATCTATTCTATATTATTATATCTGCGTATTGTTTTCCGCTCCGCCTAATGAATGGAACGTGTGCCCGTTTTACAAGTACTTTAATGGAATGGGGGCTGATGAACTCCCGCCTAACCCGTCAAGCTTCGCAACAAAACCACACCCCCTTCAATGTGAAGGCTTCCAAATGCCGAAAAGCCTTCAACTGTAATCGTTTCTTGCCAAGACTGCTAGACTTATAGTTTCCTGCTTCTACCGATTTCCAGAAGTTTAAATGTAATGTGAACAAATATCTCGCTACTCAAATCCCCACAATCCGCAGTTAGATACGACCATGAATAATAGCCCCTTACGATTAAGTGACAATGCGCATCACCATCTACGTTTGTAAAGAAAAAACAAGTTTGATTTCTCTTCCTTCTCGTCGGTTCTAAAGAGCGTGAATGTCTGCGGTGTATTTCGGTGCTCTCCGTGCGGATTGTCGTCCAACACGAGCTCTCTATATTTAACGAAATATAATTGACCAAATAATAAGTGGACACGAGTTAATCAGCCATTTCCAGCGTCTATTTCGTGTGGTCAGCAGCGCTGATGGTGAGGTGAGCAGTTTCGGGAAGGGGAGGGGGGGTTAAATGTTGTTTTTCCAAGAATAGACGCAGACCTGTCAGCTAGTCCCGGAAAGCGAAAAGATTCAAGATGGAGATTCCATTGTTCGCATTCGTGAATGTAGAGTGGCCAGATTGAATAATTAATGCCACAAAAGTAGATTGGATATTGCAGGGAAGGAATGGGGAGACGGGGTGGGATGAAAAAGAGGTTGCTCATATTTGTATGTTCGTGTGCGTATGCGTGCATGCGCGCGCATGTGTGTGTGTGTGTGTGTGTGTGTGTGTGTATTTGCATATAAGAACAATTCTACTTCTATCCAACTACTTTTCCATCTATCTACACCCGTTCAGTGTGCCTTTTATCCAACCAACGCAGCAACTTCGAGGCTCGAGCTGAGGACATATATATATATATATATATATATATATATATATATATATATATATATATATATATATATATATATATATATACTAGCAGGGGTGGCCGGCGTTGCTCGGGTGTTTGGAGGTGTATGCTGTGCAAAAAAAGCAAAAAAAACAAAAAAAAATGGTTCATTTTTTAAAACTTTGACCCCTATTATGACCCCTTAAAATTTATTGTTTCGGGCTCAAATCACTTTATTAAGTTAGATCCAGGTTTAAGGAACCTATATCTAAAATTTTAAGTGTCTAGACCCAAAATTGTCGGAGGAGTTTGGTAGAGTTCTTAAAGGTCAAATCGTTGAAATTTGACCCCTTAACAGCCAAATTTCTGGCTGACACCCGTCACATCGATTTTCCCAAATCTCAGTACCCGGTATTTCAAATTTCGAGTCTATAGACTAAAAATTGACAGAGTTATTGCGTAGGGAAATGTACACAGACAGACAGACACACAGACAGACAGACAGACACGTTCACTTTTATAGATATAATAGAATATATATATATATATATATATATATATATATATATATATATATATATAGTGGAAATATATATATATATATAGTGGAAATGGTAATTAATAAAAACTGAAGAAAGTGCTCAATACTGTTGTAGAGCAAATATGTGTTTTATTACCGTATCTTTCTGTTAAGTTACATTATTGTTTCAGCTACCCGCCGACCGTTTTTTTGGCCGTCTGACATTTCTGTAAAAGTCTGAGGAAGCTACAACCGGCAAAAAAAACGGCCGGGTAGCTGAAACAATAATATATATATATATATATATATATATATATATATATATATATATATATATATGTGTGTGTGTGTGTGTGTGTGTGTGTGTGTGTGTGTGTGTGCTTCTTCGTTATTAGGGCGAAATTCTAAAATCAGAATATTAAATTTAAAGTAAAACAAATGGTGTTTATATAATTGACATGTCGCAGTAATGAATATGTCCAAAAATTACGAAAAACGATAAGGCAGAAAATGAATTATTAATGAAAACAGATTTCGCAAACAATTCGCGAAAACTAAGTTTTGCTAAATTAGCCTAAGATTTCACAAAATTATTTCTTCCCTTGAACTCTCCGGTTTATTTATTTATTTATTTAATTTTAGCAAAACTCACTCTTCGCAAATTGTCATCGAAAACTGTCTTCATTAATAATTAATTTCCTACATCGTTTTCCGTGATTTTAGGATATGTTCATAACTGCGACATGACAATTAAGTAGATATTATGGGTTTTATTTGAAATTCAATACAATTTTTGGAGTTTGCTCTTATAACGAAAAAGCGCCATTTTTATTATAAATTCAACGTTTACCAGGGCCCAGAGGCGACACAAGGATAAGGGTTGATGAATGTCAGGTGAGACAACACCGTGATGATCGATAATAGGGAAAATTGGATTAGTTCATTTATTTTCGAGAACGGTTCACTAAGAACTTGTTTACATTGAACTTGAAAACGACCATGTTATAGTCATCGTGGAAACAGGTCCGCCGTATTGTGTTCCTCAGTTCTGCTCATGAAATTTTCATTTAGTTTTAAACGCAGATAGAGAGTAAGGAAAATTGCTGACAGTGGTTGTAGCTAGACGAGTGTTTGCTGTGAATGTTTTGCAGGGTGAGTGGAACATAGATTGAAGCTCAGTCGAGCAATTGTCATTAAAATAACGATAGAGTAGAGGTAAGCTCACAACGTCTTTTCTGTGAGAATAAAGGTATCAGAGAGGACAAAAGGGCGTCGCCCACTAGATTTCGAAGTCGGTTTTGTAGTTTTTAATATTTTTTCCACCTTTAAAACTATATGGATAAAACCTTTTAGTCCCAAGTCCTTCGTTGGAAAACTCCTTTACTTGTAAGTTAATAGATCTCTTTTAATCACTGCATGAGCTTGCTTCCAAGAATGTACACTAGTTCCAAGATTATTAGAGGGATCAGCAGTTGTTTACAATAAAAAAAAAAATGGTTTAGGAGATATAAAAACAAAGTAGTATATTATTTTATGGCTCCCCAGCAGTGTTGATCAAACACAATCTCCATTTAAAAAAAAAGAGAGAGAGAGAGATTCAAGATATTAGATTTTTGTTTTTTTTTTTATTCCAAATGATTTTTTACTAACCTAATTATCTATGTTATTAAAATGTTCTCTTTGCCTGAGTTTTTCGTCTTTGGCCAAGAAACAAGTGTGTCATTTACAAAACTAAAGTTTATTCATACAGTATAACATTTCCTGTGGTTATTTTTATGTATTATAGCATTATTAATTTTATAATACTTTATATTTATTTTAGTTTTATTTATAAATATACTAGCATTTCAGCCTGGCGTTGCCCGTGTGTTTGGAGATGTATGTTGAGCAAACAAAAAGCGGTCAATTTTTTTTAATTTAACCTCTATTATGACCCCTTAACATTTATTATTTTGGGCGCAAATCAAGTTATTAAGTTAGATCCATGTCTAAGGAACCTATATCTAAAATTTAAAGTGTTTAGACCCAAAATTGTCGGAGGAGTTTGGTAGAGTTCTCAAAGGTCAAATCGTTGACCTTTGACTCCTTACCAGACAAATTTCTAGCCGAAAATAGATTACAAAGATTTTCCCAAATCTCAATACACTGTATATATCAAATTTCGAGTCTGTAGACTGAAAATTGACAGAGTTATTGCGCAGGGAAATGTACACAGACAGACAGACACACTCATGCACACATACACACACAGACACTTTTTTTTTACACAGTGATCACCACTTATCAAGGTCCGGAAGCCACTCAGGGATAAGGGTTATTGCAAGTACATTACGTTAGTGTGGAGATTTGATAAAGTGTTTACTTAAGGGGCGGTTCATTAGGAATTTGTTAACGTTGGACTTGAAGACATCCAAGTTGTAGTCAGGTGGGAAGCAGGCAGACGGAAGACAGTTCCACAGGCGTGCAGTTCTAAGAAAGAAGCTTTGTTCATGGAATCCACATTTTGATTTAGGTACAGATATAGAGTGGGGGAAATTTTTCACAGTGGATTCAGCTAGACGGGTATTTTTCGTGAAAGATTGGCGAGGGGGGACCAGAGATTGGAGTTCAGACGAGCACCTGCCATGGAAATAACGATAAAACAAGGATAGGCTCGCAATGTCTCTTCTGTGGGAGAGAGGTTGCAGGGAAGAGAAAAGGGCATCCCCCACTAAGCCACGAAGTCTATTTTGTACTCTGTCAAGGCAGGATAGGCTGTTTTTAGCAGCTCCTGCCCAGATATGGCAACAGTATTCTATCCTTTCAATTTTATAGATATATAGATAAATAAAAATTATATATATATATATATATATATATATATATATATATATATATATATATATATATAAATAAAATACGTATGAAATAACGTTTGTAAGCTAAAATATTTTATAAAATAAACCATATTTCAGCGGTAAACGCTATCTTCACAATGTTATACATTTTTTCTTTGTTTTCCTTATCGTAGATGAATGAAAAGATAGCGTCTATCGCTGAAATATTAATTTGAAACAAATACATAGTTGTTTATTTTATAAAATATTGCGTTGAAATTTGGCTTACAAACGTATTTCGTACGCATTCTATTTTAAAATTAAACAATGCTTACATCATGGAAAACACATCTCTCAACACAAACACACACGCACACATTAAAAAAAAAAAATTTAATTTTAAAACAAAATATTGTGAGCCAAATTACTATTATCAAAAATAAACTAAAATTTAAAAAAAAAAAACATTAAAAAAATGTAAAGAAGGTATACAAAAATTTAATTACCCGACAAGGAGTACAAATAAACAAGAAAGTCCTTATTTTGTGGAGTTTCGAAAAAATGCAATTCTTGTCATCAGAGAAAAGAGGTTTGCAAAATACACAATACATTTTGCAGGTTAATGCATTGAAAGAAACTACAAATATGTTTGCATAAAAATGTTTTTAAAAGTTTATAAAATTTCGTAATGAATATTAAAGCAAGAACTACGAACAAGTTCGATAGCCATTAGTCGCGTGCTCTCGTGTAATGAATGAATGCGTGAATGTAGGATTGACATGAAATTCTTAAAGATAAACTAAAATGACCGAAAAATGGGCTGAAATGACTTAAATAAATAAAAAGTAAATGACTTAGAATGACTTTAATGAACTTAAGGATGAATTGAATGACCTTAAGAATGACTTGAATGCTTAAAAAAATCTGAAATCCTTCAAAAACAACTTGAATGATCTGGAGAATGACTTGAATGGCTTTGAGACTGACTAGTTGTAAAGTGGGTGATCATTTTACATTAAATTAATACAGAAAAGTTATCTCTCGCTTTATATCACAATAAGTACGGCATGTAGTAAGACAAGATACTACACTTTGATCTTGGCCAAAAGGTAAAGAAAAGGGTATTTATTTGCTCCCACACCAAGCAAATTAGGCATAAGGCCGATTTTTAATGTGAGGAGTGAAGGGGAAATGGGGACCAACTCCCCGGAGAGTAGGGGAGTTGGATAGTGACAATTAGTATGAAGGGTTTCCCCAACATTGACCAAGGTCTTATATGTGGGGTTGGTATTTATTCGCTCCCCCACCGAGAAAATTAGGCACAGGGCCGACTTTTAATGTGAGGAATGAAGGGGAAATGGGGACCAGCTCCCCAGAGAGTAGGGAAGTTGGATAGTGACAATTAGTATGAAGGGTTGTCGCTACATTGACCAAGGTCTTATATGTGGGGTTGCCTCCACATATGGTCTTTGCTTGCAGTATCTATCGGAACAGATACTACACTTTGAGATATTAAATCTTTTATTCGTGTTAAAAATACAGTCAAAATCAACGATGAACAAAAAACTTAGGCACATGGCCAACTCAAAAGGGGGGATTGTGGGGGTCGTTGGTCATCCTTGTCACTCCAGAACTAAACAAAATCAAAAGTTTCTCCCAGCTAGTATCTTCTTTCGCCATAATACCGCATTCACACTTTCATATTGGGGGACGTCCTACTTAACTCCCAGTTTTTAAAACATTTTTTATTGACGTGTAAAAACAAAAAAAAGATAACAATAAAAATGGTACAATAATTCATTTGTGTCGAGGGCGGGGGAAGAAAAAACAAAAGGTGATTAGTAGGACCCTCCTAACCCCGTCTAGTTGATAGACTGCCCGTTCCACTAGGTTTGTAAAAGGAACCTCGCTTCTACGGGTCAGTCTCTAGGTGGGGATGCCCTCTAGAGGGGGGTGAATGGAGAAAAGAAAATTTTGTGGGTAAGTGATGGGGGTTAGTTTGTATTTCTTTCTCTCCAAGATGGGTAAAATTTAGAGGAAGGAGTTAAAACAAAAATTGCAAGTAAGAGGGGATGGGGATCTTGGTGGCTTCTTAATCGGGGCGGGATGGAACACACACTCAGCTAGCTTAGAGGCTACTTGTTTGATTTTACTTTACAGAACTGCGCATTCCACACCTAGGCGGGGAACACGGATTCAAATTTGGCCCCTCTTCGTACACACAGACTTGCTACATGTATCCATCTTCTGTCAAATGCCGCGCGATGCAGCCTTCTTCTATCACATCTGATCTTCACCCATAATTGGTGCTTAATGAAAGCGATCAGATCCTGATCAGAAAAAGACAACACCCCCCCCCCCGGCAACCTTGCAGACGCGACGTCCAAATCACCATTCTCGCTACGGCCAGGACAGGATCGTAACGTAGACCATTTGTCTTTACCGGTCCCACGGCGGCCTCACGTTGTCCACAACATTGGATACGGTAATTGGGCGAGGATGCTCAGGATCGATGCGAGCCGTCACTTCACTGACATACGACCAGTACTGGCGGAGTTTACGGCAATCGAAGAAAGCGTGATCAGTAGTTTCTACGGCCGTTGTCCCACAACGAAGACAATCAGTTGACTCCAAAAACCTGGAACTGCATTGTATGTTGTTGAGTGGAAGTGCATTTCGGGCCAATCGCTAGGTCAGAGAGAACTCCGAATTGTTCAGATGACTCGAACCTGGCGCCCAGCTTCACGCGGAGCGGATCCTACTCTGCTGCCAACCCAAACGTGCACATAACGGGTCGTCGGCGGCCCCCTTCACTAGATCCCTGTGGAGTTCCCTACGGGTAGCAGTCACAAGGTCGCTGGATCTTGGTAGTCGTTTTAGCGCGGCTCGGCACTCTTTCATGTAGGCAGATTCTCCCCGCGGCCTGCGACGGCTCTCGATAGAAGGGTCGAGAATGAGGTCGGGGAAGGCGGCAGTACCCGCGGGGTGCCACGGTTGGTCATCTTGCATATAGTGGCTCAGGAAGGCCAGCCTCTCAGCATCTCGATGACACTTCAAGTCCGGCATTCCCAAGCCTCCCTCACACGGACGTTGAATATAGATACTACACTTTGATCCTGGCCCGAAGGCCAGGAAAAGTTTAAAAAGCTAAGAACAGCATCTATTAACAATAGACCTTTGATCTTAACCAAAAAGGCCAAGCACAAAAGTGTTACAGACAGACAGTCAGACTGACCGACCGACAGATTTACTTGCAAGTGGAAATATAAAAGAATATGGTATGAACAACACTCTATATTACTATATTTATGATTTTATTTATCTTACCAATCATTTTTCCCCCCAAAATAATAAACGTTCGTTATGCATATACAAAACATATATGCTTTGTATATCTTATACGACTATCTTGAAGAAAAGATATAAAGACTCTCTGAAGAAGTCCCTCGGTCACTGCCACATTGACCACCTCCAGTGGTCTACTCTCGCTGCTGACCGTGTTAGCTGGCGACGTACTATCCACCAGGCTGTCGCCTCCTTTGAGATCTCCCGCACAGAGAATCTGCGGGAGAAGCGCTGCAGGAGAAAGATTCGGGAAGCCTCAGCAGCCACGGCTGACGTAACTTTTGATTGCAGCCGCTGTGGCCCAACGTGCTTGTCCCGCATCGGGCTCGTCGGCCACAAGCGTGCCTGCAGTCGACGTGAAAAACTCCCTTCATAGAATCTTCGTTTGCAAAGTACTGCCAAGAGATGTTTTGTATGCAAACATTGAATATTTTTTCCGTAGACTTGTCAGAAAAAAATCAGTTAGATTTTTTTTATCAGTCTACTATGATTAATTTCATATGATATGAAATTTACTATGATTAATTTCATATGATACGAAATTTATTATGATTAATTTTATATGATATGAAATTTACTATGATTAATTTTATATGATACGAAATTTACTATGATTAATTTTATATGATATGAAATTTACTATGATTAATTTTATATGATACGAAATTTACTATGATTAATTTTATATGATATGAAATTTACTATGATTAATTTTATATGATATGAAATTTACTATGATTAATTTTATATGATATGAAATTTACTATGATTAATTTTATATAATACGAAATTTACTATGATTAATTTTATATGATATGAAATTTACTATGATTAATTTTATATGATACGAAATGTACTATGATTAATTTTATATGATATGAAATTTACTATGATTAATTTTATATGATACGAAATTTACTATGATTAATTTTATATGATATGAAATTTACTATGATTAATTTATATAATACGAAATTTACTATGATTAATTTTATATGATATTAAATTTGCTATGATTAATTTTATATAATACGAAATTTACTATGATTAATTTTATATGATACGAAATTAACTATGATTAATTTTATTTGATACGAAATTTACTATGATCAATTTTATATGATATGAAATTTACTATGATTAATTTTATTTGATATGAAATTTACTATGATTAATTTTATATGATATGAAATTTACTATGATTAATTTTATATGATATGAAATTTACTATGATTAATTTTCTATTATACGAAATTTACTATGATAAATTTTATATGATATGAAATTTACTATGATTAATTTTATATTATACGAAATTTACTATGATTAATTTTATATGATACGAAATTTACTATGATTAATTTTATATGATATGAAATTTACTATGATTAATTTTATGTGATATGAAATTTACTATGATTAATTTTATATGATATGAAATTTACTATGATTAATTTTATATTATACGAAATTTACTATGATTAATTTTATATGATATGAAATTTACTATGATTAATTTTATATGATATGAAATTTACTATGATTAATTTTATATGATACGAAATTTACTATGATTAATTTTATATGATATGAAATTTACTATGATTAATTTTATATGATATGAAATTTACTATGATTAATTTTATATGATATGAAATTTACTATGATTAATTTTATATAATACGAAATTTACTATGATTAATTTTATATGATATGAAATTTACTATGATTAATTTTATATTATACGAAATTTACTATGATTAATTTTATATGATATGAAATTTACTATGATTAATTTTATATGATATGAAATTTACTATGATTAATTTTATATAATACGAAATTTACTATGATTAATTTTATATGATATGAAATTTACTATGATTAATTTTATATGATATGAAATTTACTATGATTAATTTTATATGATATGAAATTTACTATGATTAATTTTATATGATATGAAATTTACTATGATTAATTTTATATGATATGAAATTTACTATGATTAATTTTATATGATACGAAATTTACTATGATTAATTTTATATGATATAAATTTACTATGATTAATTTTATATGATACGAAATTTACTATGATTAATTTTATATGATATGAAATTTACTATGATTAATTTTATATGATATTAAATTTGCTATGATTAATTTTATATGATATGAAATTTACTATGATTAATTTTATATGATACGAAATTTACTATGATTAATTTTATATGATACGAAATTTACTATAATTAATTTTATATGATACGAAATTTACTATGATTAATTTTACTTGATACTAAATTTACTATGATTAATTTTATATGATATGAAATTTACTATGATTAATTTTATTTGATACGAAATTTACTATGATTAATTTAATATGATACGAAATTTACTATGATTAATTTTATATGATACGAAATTTACTATGATTAATTTTATATGATATTAAATTTGCTATGATTAATTTTATATGATATGAAATTTACTATGATTAATTTTATATGATACGAAATTTACTATGATTAATTTTATATGATACGAAATTTACTATGATTAATTTTATATGATACGACATTTACTATGATTAATTTTATATGATACGAAATTTACTATGATTAATTTTATATGATATGAAATTTACTATGATTAATTTTATTTGATACGAAATTTACTATGATTAATTTTATATGATATGAAATTTACTATGATTAATTTTATATGATATGAAATTTACTATGATTAATTTTATATGATATGAAATTTACTATGATTAATTTTATTTGATATGAAATTTACTATGATTAATTTTATATGATATGAAATTTACTATGATTAATTTTATATGATACGAAATTTACTATGATTAATTTTATATGATACGAAATTTACTATGATTAATTTTATACGATACGAAATTTACTATGATTAATTTTATATATGATATTTACCATGATTATTTTTATATGATACGAAATTTACTATGATTAATTTTATTTGATACGAAATTTACTATGATTAATTTTATATGATATGAAATTTACTATCATTAATTTTATTTGATACGAAATTTACTATGATTAATTTTATATGATATGAAATTTACTATGATTAATTTCATATGATATGAAATTTACTATGATTAATTTTATATGATATGAAATTTACTATGATTAATTTTATTTGATATGAAATTTACTATGATTAATTTTATATGATACGAAATTTACTATGATTAATTTTATATGATACGAAATTTACTATGATTAATTTTATTTGATACGAAATTTACTATGATTAATTTTATATGATATGAAATTTACTATCATTAATTTTATTTGATACGAAATTTACTATGATTAATTTTATATGATATGAAATTTACTATGATTAATTTTATATGATATGAAATTTACTATGATTAATTTTATATGATACGAAATTTACTATGATTAATTGTATTAGATATGAAATTTACTATGATTAATTTTATATGATATGAAATTTACTATGATTAATTTTATATGATATGAAATTTACTATGATTAATTTTATATGATACGAAATTTACTATGATTAATTTTATATGATATGAAATTTACTATGATTAATTTTATATGATACGAAATTTACTATGATTAATTTTATATGATATGAAATTTACTATAATTAATTTTATATGATATTAAATTTACTATGATTAATTTTATATGATATGAAATTTACTATGATTAATTTTATATGATACGAAATTTACTATGATTAATTTTATATGATATGAAATTTACTATGATTAATTTTATATTATACGAAATTTACTATGACTAATTTTATATGATACGAAATTTACTATGATTAATTTTATATGATATGAAATTTACTATGATTAATTTCATATGATATGAAATTTACTATGATTAATTTTATACGATACGAAATTTACTATGATTAATTTTATATGATACGACATTTACTATGATTAATTTTATATGATACGAAATTTACTATGATTTATTTTATATGATATGAAATTTACTATGATTAATTTTATACGATACGAAATTTACTATGATTAATTTTATATGATACGAAATTTACTATGATTAATTTTATATGATACGAAATTTACTATGATTAATTTTATATGATACGACATTTACTATGATTAATTTTATACGATACGAAATTTACTATGATTAAGTTTATATATGAAATTTACTATAATTAATTTTATATGATATGAAATTTACTATGATTAATTTTATATGATATGAAATTTACTATGATTAATTTTATATGATATGAAATTCACTATGATTAATTTTATATGATACGAAAGTTACTATGATTAATTTTATATGATATGAAAGTTACTATGATTAATTTTATATGATATGAAATTTACTATGATTAATTTTATATGATACGAAATATACTATGATTAATTTTATATGATACGAAATTTACTATGATTAATTTTATATGATACGAAATTTACTATGATTAATTTTATATGATACGAAATTTACTATGATTAATTTTATTTGATACGAAATTTACTATGATTAATTTTATATGATATGAAATTTACTATGATTAATGTTATTTGATACGAAATTTACTATGATTAATTTTATATGATAAAATTTACTATGATTAATTTTATATGATACGAAATTTACTATGATTAATTTTATATGATATGAAATTTACTATGATTAATTTTATATGATACGAAATTTACTATGATTAATTTTATATGATATGAAATTTACTATGATTAATTTTATATGATATGAAATTTACTATCATTAATTTTATATGATACGAAATTTACTATGGTTAATTTTATATGATATGAAAACATCCAAATGATTCCAATCGTCTCTTTTAATTTTCTCTTTGATAAGGTGACTTATAAGTATTCTTAATCTACCATTGGATATACTAGTCTTGTAACGTTGTATACCATTTTTAATGTTGTTGTTATATTTTAATGAACTCAACACGTTGTGGACTCCTTCGCAAGGAAACAAGTAAAAGGGGAAAAAAGCCTCACTTTTTCTTTTTAAACAAAGCCTTTATATCGAGTATTTCCAACAATGCACTTTTTCTACATAATTAAACATTTCATTTCTTCTATTGCAGCCACGTATGATTTTCCGTTTCTCTGTGACGCCACGCACGCGTTTCGAGCATGTTTCTAATTCCACTTCTTCAAACACTCTTGTCTCGAATATGTAATTTTTTTTTACACTTTCTTGTGTCTCGAACACGTCCTTTCTTGCTCTCTCGTTTCAAACATATCTGCATCTTTCTCATCTATCATTTTCAAAAAGGTTTTCTTTTGTGAAAATGTACAACAACAGGTCAGCAATGAAAATCAGACCCAGAGGCATTCGTAGAAGAAGGGTGCTACTTTGATATGAGAGATATACATATCAATTGGGAGCCAAGTGGCTATCAGAGCGTTTATGGTGAAAAGATAGAAGCTTGGTTTTGGATGTGTTAAAATTAATCAGTCACCTTTTGCTCCATTGCACCACATGCTCAAAGTTGGAGGAGAGAGGCTCGGGGAGAATTTGGTCGTTGTTGGCCTTTGAAGTGCTGCCATAGATTGTAGTGATGAATTACTTAGAATGTGATTTGGAAGATCTTTGATGAAGATAAGGAAGAGAGTTGGACCCAGGATGGTTCCTTGAGGCACGTCAGAGTTGATACTCAAAGTTTCGGACTTCTGCCCATCGATGATTGCTTGCATAAACATATCGGAGATAAAATATTTGATGGTTGAGAAAACATTTGCAGATATTCTATAGTTGGAAATCTTGTGAAGTAGACCTTTATGCCAAACTTTATCAAATGTCTGTTATATGTCAAGAGCTATTACTCTAGAGGAGAAACCTCTATCGATAAATTCACTGATCCTATCAGAAATTACAGTCAGTATATCAGGAGATAGAAAGACAAAACAAACTTTCTATGGAAATAGCACAAAAGAGTCGCCAAAATGTCTTCCATTGAAAAAAAAAAAAAATAGAAAAGTGTGCCAAATATTTTCTGGATGAACTATTCTATGAATATATACATAAAGAAGGCTCTTTAGATTGGCTAAAAAGAGGATCGTTTCACTATAATCAGGAGGAGATTATAATGGCCTCTTAGATGAAGGCTTGATGACCAATGTTTTTAAAACAAAAAAAGTAGTGTTTTTTAGAAATTTACCTGTAAAGTTCGAAGTTTAAAACCTTTTTTTTAAACCACGTTGTTTGTTTTTTCTTTTGTTTTTTTCTTTTTAAGGAAACCTTGGTCCTTGCTCCTTTAATTGAAAAAAAAATTAGGGCTTGAATTACATTTTTCGAGTAGTTATAAGCTTGGAAAGACAGGGGGTCGAATAATTCACGCCTCCCATTTTGAAATGTCTATTAAAAAGTAAATAATTGATTTACTCACCAAAGTTTTATATATCACAAATTGAAGAGAAAAGGTCAATAAATAATATATTCAAATTTAAAACAACAAAAAAAGTAGTGTCTTTTAGAAATTTACCTGTAAAGTCCGAAGTTTAAAACCTTTTTTAAAAAAAAAAAAACACGTTGTTTTTTTTTTTTTTTTTTTTTTTGTTTTTTTAATGAAACCTTGGTCCTGGCTCCTTTAATTGAAAAAAAAATTAGGGCTTGAATTACATTTTGCGAGGAGTTATAAGCTTGGAAAGACGGGGTGGAATTATTCACTATTTTTCACGAAATTTCTGACACACCTATGGGAACATGTTTATCAGAAAGAACAGTTGGAAATAAGTTATACACCATCCACTATGACTATGTACCAAGAAAACGGAGCTGTTAAACTTGACATAGTGATGTTGGAAAAGAAGAAAGAAACAACCTTAGTAAAAGTTAGTGTCCCCAATGAGGCTGAGTTAAACAGATAGAAGAAGAAGAAGAAGAAGAAGAAGAAGAAGAAGAAGAAGAAGAAGAAGAAGAAGATAAAAATACCAAAGCTCTATCTATGGCATGAAACTGGAATCTTAGGAAGATTGCCATCATTGCTGTAATTATAGGAGCAACAGGGCTCATAAAAAGGGGTATTCCAAAAGCTACTCGACAATAATACCCTGTGAAAGAAGTGCAAGAGAAATACAAACAATTGAACTTTAATGAAACAATCAGAATCTTAAAAGGATCTCTCGGTTGAGATATCTGAAAGAGCGTGTGAATATCTCGCATCCGGTATGATACCACATCCACAACTAAAACAAAATAAGAAAATTGTAAAAATAAAAAAATGAATAAATATTTTAAGTCCAAATAAGATCCCCTTGTTACAAGCAAATACTTCCATCTGAGATCAAACCTCCACAGTTCAACCGCCGAGAGTGCTCTATTCTCTTATGAATAGCTACGTATTGTCGTTAACCACAGCGAACGAAAAGGAGAGTTTGAATAGAAAAAGAATATGGCTACGCGCGTGGTAGATAATGGCGAAGTCGTAAATGGATTAGAAAGCAAGAAGTTATTTGTTCGCCTTTGGGCCAACGAGGAGAGGGGCGAGGGAGGAGGAAATAACGAGAGGGGGAGGTGAGAGTAGGGAGTAAACACCACTCCTGTTTGTAAATTTATGATTTAATTTCCTCCTGATTTCTCAATCGACTGTCAAAAGTCAAGTGTGCCTCCCCCTTCTCCCCCACCTCCAATTCCACGACGAACGAACCCCGCATCCTGTCATTCAGAGAACGATTGGCTGCGAGGGAGGGGAGAAATGAGAGACAGAAAAAGAGAAGGGTAGAAAGAGTAAGGGGTGGAAAAGAGAGAAGAGAGAGATGGGGATGAGGGATAGAGAGAGGAAGAGAGGGGAAGCAGAATGTTAAGGTTGAAAACTGGCGCTCGTGTTCGAGGGAGGGATGACAAAGAGAGAAAAAGAGACAGAGAGAGGGAGAGAAGAGAGAGAAGAGAGAGAGGGGGGAGCGTAAAGGTTGAAGCCTGGTAGTTATAAAATGGCGCTTCCCTTTCACCCACGTCCCTTTCGCGACGATCGACGGAAACAAAAAGATGGCCGGGTGTTATATACACACCGCAAAAGCAACGCAAATCGAGCGCCAGTTTTAGAACTGAGCGTCGGCTTTTATTCCGGGACGGGGGTTAGGGCGTAGGGAAGGGATAATTGTCGGGCAAGGGCGAATACTGTAAATAATTAACGGCATCTCAAATCATCAAATGCCTCGCCTAGAGTCCGAGAGTAATTATTAGCGATATGACAAGGGTTAATTGACTTTTGTTGACTTTCGAAGGAGAGCCAAACTGGGGGGGGGGGGTAGAGGATCGATGGGTTGGTCAGATGGAGTGACCAAGATGCGGTTGATGATGGCGTGGTGTGAGGATTGACCACCCTTAATACGAGAAGAGAAAGATAGAAATTGTGAAATATAGAGAGTGTGTAGAATATATATATATATATATATATATATATATATATATATATATATATATATATATATATATATATATATATGATGAAAATAATGGAAATAGTATTCCGACAAAATAGAGAAAATAAAAAAGGAACAAACCGTATTATGTGTTCATCAACGTTTCGTCTTTATTTCACCCAGAGGAAGTCTCGAAATAAAGACGAAACGTTGGTGAACACATAATACGGTTTGTTCCTTTTTTATTTTCTCTCTCTCTCTCTCTCTCTCTCTCTCTCTCTCTCTCTCTCTCTCTATATATATATATATATATATATATATATATATATATATATATATATATATATATATATATGTATGTGTGTGTGTGCGTGTGCGTGTGTGTGTGTGTGTATAACGGCGCCAAAAACCGCAACTTTAATATATAAACGGCTATATGTCTGTCTGTATGTCTGTCTGTCGGTCTGTCTGTCGGTGGGTCCGTCTGTCTTTCTGTCTGTCTCCATATTTTCAAACTTTACCTCCTTCAAAAGTCGCAGAGCGGCGGTAGGGGCCTCAAATGATTGGATTTTTTTTTTTTTTTTTACGAGCCGTTTATTTTATGGGTCTTTAGCTGGTTAAAATAATTTTTTAGGCGTCAAAAATAGGTCAAATATTAAAAAAATCATTAAACATTGTGTACATTTATCTTAGTTTATTTTTAATTTTTAAACGGTTTATATGCGTCTCACGTGGGTACAGTGGTAACGTCGCCAGCTTTGAATGCGACAGTTTCTGTTTCTATTCTAGCTGATGGCACCTAAATAATTTTGATATCACGACTCCTCAATAATATATACGAAATCTAAACAAATTAAAATATCCTATTTAAGCGTACTTTATGGCCGGACAAAGCCGAGCGCCCTTCCCCATCGCTAGTTTAAGCTAAATTGAATGTAACTGTTTAAACAACCTATACCTCATTTGATTCGCCTTTTATTCCTCTATAATTTTACCTGTTCATATTTGAATTTTAATTGAAATATCCTAATGTTCACGTCAATTTTAAAAATTAACTTCAAATCGAGAAGGCAAAAAGAAATTCAACACAATGAAAAATTGTCATTTAAATGTAACTTTAGGACATTACTGCAACTCAAATACAACAGGAACACAATAAACTAGTTAATATTTAGTAGCATGGTCCTTCTGGAATTTGTCAGCCTTCGATCTTTTGTGCATTCTTTGAATTAGTCTGCGACAATACTCCGGTGAAAATGCATCCCACTTCTCTTTAATTTTTATCCAAAGTTCTTCCAAATTTGGAAGTTTATCATTGCGTAGCTGTTGCTTGATGTAATGCCATACGTTTTCGATAGGATTGAGGTCTGGAGATTGTGCAGGCCAATCCAAACACGAAATATCATGATTTTCAAGAAACCTCTTGACATTGCCAGCTGTGTGAATATGAGCATTACCTTGTTTGAAGATGGGATTATCATCAAAATTCCGGCTAAAGGAGGGAAAAAAATGCTCAGTCAACATATTAATGTACTTGGTCGAATTAATTCAACTTTGCAAGCGAACTATAGGCCTTGGATCATTGACACTAATGACGCCCCACATAAAAACTGAACTTCCACGATCTTGCAGCGTTGAAACTGTGCACCTAGGATTACATTTTTCGTCCTTTCCACCACTACTGCCTCGCCTATTGAACTTGCTTTCGTCGTTAAAAATCACTTTCAACCAATTTGAAGAGTCCTGATCTTCATTGCATCTGACGATATCCAGACGCCGCTTTCTGCTCTTTATACAAATCATTGGATTGCGTCTTGCAAAACAGTCTCGTAAATTAAATTCCTTTAATCTGTTATTAACTGTAGAAAGAGAGCACTTTTTAACAAGATTGCACTGCTGTTGGATTTGGGGAGCTGATTCAAATCTGTTTCTGAGGCTGCGGATCTTGATAGCACTGGCGTCTCTGTAAGAAGTAACTCTAGAACGTCCAGATTTAAGGGCATCGCGGATACTGCCGGTGTTTTGGTGCTTTTGCACAGTCATTCGTACCGTTTTCAAACCACATTTCAATCTGCGGCTGATTTTTCGATTGGATAAATCAGAAAGAGATTAATGAGGTCCTGGCGATCACTAAGACAAAGTCAAGACATATGGACTAAACGTTACGTTGTGTAACGTGGAACAACAACAATTACGATTAGAGATGCTTAAAGGTGAATATTTTAAGCTGGTTTTAAGCTCATTTGTTGCTGCGGGTTTCTTTTTGCCTTCTTGATTTTAAGTTAATTTTTAAATTGACGTGAACACTAAGATACTTCAATTAAAAGTCCAATATGAAGCATATAAAAGAATCCAGATTTTAAACGAAACAGTAATCAAACACTGCATGAGACGACTGAAGAAAATCAGTTGAAAGTACTTGCAAAAAAATGGACGAAAACGACTATGAAATTGTGAAGTATTCCTTGGAAATTGTTATGTTGATTGTGGAATTCTAAATTTTTAATTACGTTTAATAAATAATTTTCAAAGTTTATCAAAAGGTCTACTGCTTTTGCATTTTTTAGGGGTTTAAAACCATAGAATTCTTTTTTGTTTATGTTTTTATTTTTAAGGAAGAAATTTGCTCGTCATCGCATTCGGCGTATTAGTTCATCTTTTTTTTTTAATTAATTTAATAATATAGCTATGCTTGCTAGGCGTGGGGAAGTTTTTTTAGTGATGTTTCGAAATGAACCCTTCCCATATCTATTTTTGGTGTGGGGAAATAAATTCTTTTTGGGAGTGCTCAACTGTTTCAGGGGCTAAGTATGACTACTTCATTTAATCATATAAATTAATATAGGAAAGTATAAATTTATGCGTAAACTCAGTATTTACTTCAACAGTGCTCAATACGTAGGTAGAGCTAGGTAGTAATATATATATATATATATATATATATATATATATATATATATATATATATATGATTGTTGAGCTGGATTAAATCCGACGATATGAAATAAAATGGAGGTGGAAGGACCTGGATACTCAATGTTTCGCCCGATTTATGCGGGCTTTTTCAAGAGGGATGGTCTTGAAAAAGCCCGCATAAATCGGGCGAAACGTTGAGTATCCAGGTCCTTCCACCTCCATTTTATTTCATATATATATATATATATATATATATATATATATATATATATATATATATACTGTGGAAGAAAAATCAAGACTTCAAAAAGGGTGTTGATGGCAACAAAAAGTGTATTTCATTTTACGTTACAATTGTTTCCATGTCCAGTCGAACAATTTCAAGCATTATATCGTTTGAAAATTTTCCAAAACCAGCATTTCTTCAGACTTTATGAATAAACACACTTTTGACAATAGAGTAATTTTGAAAAGAAAGAAAAAAGAAAAATTCCCTTAACGGGAAAAGCATATGAGAAACATTTACCTTTGCTGTAGTTACGGTAACTTGAAGATTATGAGCATAGTGGTCGGCCATCAGATATTAAAACAATCAATTAAGAGCCGTAATCGAAGCCAATCCACACTCAACTGTTCAGGAATTTGCTTAAGAAGACGAACCATATACGACGATTTCCAATCACTTGAGAAAGTTTGGAAAGATAAAACAAATCTGATGAAGGGTGCCTCACGAATTAAACAACAACCAAAATAAACGCCGTTATGAAGTGTCATCTTTATTTTATGCAACAAGAACGACCCGTTTCTCGATCGGTTGTGACATGCGATGAAATTTTTTTTTTTTTTTTACGAGAATCGGCGACGCTTAGCTCAGTAGTTAAACACCGACGAAGTTCCACGACACTTCCCGAAGCCAGAGTTGCACCTAAAAAGGTCATGCTGACTGTTTGGTGGTCTGCGACCGATTTCATCCATTGCAGTTTTTTTTTTTTTTTTTTTTTGATGAGAAGAATTTAACAGTAAAAATCTTTGATTTTTTTTCTTCAATGGTGATATTTTTTATGTCCGTGAGAAAACGCATGGCGCGCGTGCTGTGAAATAGTTAAGGTTAACACAAAATGTGGACCTATGAAGATGTGTGAAGCTCAACATATACAGTGGAGCTTAAATATAAAAAACGGATCGCAAACAAGACAAAGCCATATAATGGCATACATAGAGTCATTTGTCGATGTAATAAGGAAAAATCATTAATTGGGGGAGGTGTTATATGTGTGACGGGACACCGGACGATGCCGGGTGTCCCGTTCAGCTAGGTGAAGATAAGAATGCTTATGGCCGGGGGGGGGGGGTGCTGATACAGTGGCAAAGATTAAGACAGGCGGTTGTTCGGCAGACATGATATCTGTTTTAATGGCGAAAAAAAAGGAGATTATTCTTCTAGTTGGATCTGGTGAGAATGAGTTTTTAATTGATTCGGACAGTCTCGAGAATTGGGCTCCAAAATGTCTGCTCGGAGTCGGGGACCCGCGGTGTGTTAACTCAGAGACCACCAAGCTAGTTTGACAGATATGTTCACAAAACAATAGAGAAAGGGAAAAGTATAAGAAAATAGAGGGATAGAAAAAGAAATTCACAAGAGAAGAAAGAGGGGAGAATAGAAGATAATGGAGAAAAGGAAGGAAGATGCTTTTGATATAAACAACGATCGCCTACTCGAAAAGGGAGTTAGAAGGGTTTTGACAGTCTTTGGTCAGCGAGTGAAGCGTACACATCGGCTCTCGCCCCGCCTGGGGTGAGAGGCAAGGGCAGAAGTCTCAGTAAGGACTAACTTAAAAAGTTATTGTTCTTAACTAGAGAATTAACTTGAAATCTCACGTATACAACCTGCATCACGAAGCGCGGATAACGAAAACACGACGTTAAACAAATGTAGAATGATTGCAAATAATTATTTTATTTGGTTTAACCGAAAATGACCTCAGAGTTTTTTCTTTGTTTTTCGATTGCCGGCATAAGTGAAGATGCAGTTTATTTCAGGTATGCCCTGACGCCAGACGACGAAGACGCAGACACGAAACCAGAGTGACGGCCGAAGAGGACAATGTTGCCACACGGACTTGGGGTCATGCACGTTTAACGTGCCTGGAGCAGCGGAGGTATGTTTTCCAGGGACCAGTACGAGTCTGGTCACGCTGGAGGGGTCCACCACTAGACGACGCAGGCCCGGGACATCGTTCCCGTTACAACGTGATGCGCGTGACGCGTCCGTTACATATGATCTCTAATCGATTTCCCTTATTGCATCGGTAAATAAATCTATATATCTATAAAAGCAAAAATGTGTGTGAACACTAGGAAGAATTTTGATTGGCTAATCTAATAATCAAAACTCCTCATAAACGATGATACCAATCGTCTTAATTTCAGCATCAAATGAAAGACAATAATTTATTATTAATCTTAGTGGGGGTAATTTTTTTCTAAGTGAACATTTACAAAAATGAAATTATACGAAACTACCCCCAAAAGAAATTGTATATACGAAAATTGCTATTTACATCCAAATCTTACGTCTGGTTTCTATAGCAACACATCCGCACGCACATATACGCTTTTTTTTTAAACCTAAATC